>NW_007729128.1:197765-205209 GCF_000696425.1 Galeopterus variegatus
CGACACTGAGGGTTGCGATCCGTTGCCGGACATGGAAAAAGACAAAAAAAAAAAAAAAGAGGGGAGAAAACAGAATCACTCTAGACACAGGAAGCCACACAAAGACTTAGAAGCCAGAATCAGCTCTCTGTCTTTCCAGAACACAACACATAATAAAGCAAATTAGTAGAACATGCTAAATTTTGCAAGGCACGTTCATGCTCCCGATCTTATTTCCTTTTCCCACCAAACCTGAGGGGGGCCGGGGGGCATGACAGGAATATTTAACATAACACAGCACTAGATGATAGGAAACTTGTACAAGGTCTTTGTAATAGTTTCTAAGAAAAGTGATGGGGGGTTATTCTGTAGAGTTAAGGGCATCGAAAAGATGAAAGCAAAGTTTAAGATAAAGAATAAACAGGTTGTGCTGACCAGAGTGGTTGCAGGAGGTGAGAAAGGAGAAGAATGTAAGACTACAAGAAAACTTCTCCAATGGGTGACAAGGACAGTAGCACTAGTCACGGAGAGGGTGAATAACGAAGGAAGAGCTGGTTGGGAGCTTGCAGAAATGATGATTCTGTTCTGTATTTAGAAAATTTTAGTGGACTATGGAAACCTAAATAAAAATAGCCAGGAAGCAGTTACATGTAGACATCTGGTGCTCGAGGTCAGAGGCAGAGTGGAAACAGAGATCTAGGAGTCATCAGCATAAATGTGGGCTCATGAGGATCCCCCACAAGAGGGGACATGGCCACACATTAAACCTGGGGCATTCCACTTAAGGAGCGGAAGAGGAAAGAGTACTCATTTAATTAAGATCCATTATATATAGAAGGCCCTTGTCAAAATGTAAGAATAACGTGTGCAGGTTCATGGATCATAGACTGAAAATGAAATTTGAAAAGATGGGATCTTAGAGCTTCTTCAGTCCTGCCCTTTCATTTTTCCAAGGAGGAAACTGATAGTGGGAAATAGTGACTGCATGCTGATTTATTAATCCATTAGCATCTACCAATCTCCATGTTCATGTGAAATTATTTTATTAACTATCTAGAAAACATAGCACATAGTCTGAGAAGCAAGAACATAAGAGTTTTACTTACTTCCAGTTATAGGAGTTGTACTTTCAGTAAGGAACAGGGCAGGTGGAGATGGGAAGGGAAGCCCCAAGGAAGCTCCAGATCATAGAAAGCTACATAGGGAGGGCAGAGCTGGAAGGGGATGTCCTTGGAGAAGGGATGAACCACAGGACATCCGAAGGGCAGGATGAGGAAGGAATGCCAGAGAAGTGGCTATGAAAATTGGGAGAAAAGCACAGAAAAGAATGCACCAAAGATGTTTCTCAGCCTCACCATTGTGCTGTTGTGAAAAACCTTGCAGGCAACATCTAGATGGCCTGTTTACCAAGGCAGTCTGAGAGGATCTGTTTATTCTTACTACCACTAGCTCTAACTTCCAGAGATGTTTTGAATTATAGCATTCCATACCTACTCAGAGATGTAAGAATGACAGTGTTCATCCGACTCATGGAATTTTACCAAGCTGAACGGTTATGTTGAGTAATGCAGAGAGCTGGGATTTGACATCAAATGCACCTGAAATGAGCGGTGTGACCCCGAGCAAGTTGTGTGAGCTCAGGCACTTTTAGAAACTCAGTAACCTCATGTGTTAAATAGAAATAATCTACCAACCTTGCTGGGTTGTTGAGAAGACAAATAAAATAATCGATGAAGGTGCCTGGCACAAAGCAGACTATCAATACATATGAATTCCCTACCCAGGGATAATTCTTAAGATATTCAATACACATACACACATATATGCACATATACCATTCCTATGTTCCAATAAATTATTTTAGGTTTCTAGATTTAAGAAAAAACTCACTGTGCAGAGAGAAAGAGCCCACAACAGACCTCTGTGCCAGAACTTGAATGGAACGTTATTTGGTGAAAGCTATTTATGGAATAAATAGGGCATTCCACTGGATGCTATTAGTAATTATGATAAAAAGTGAACCAGTAAGCTGGGTCAAAAATAAATAAGTAAAGTAAATAAATAATACCTAGTCACTCTGAAGAAGGTTTAAAGATTAAATGTCCAGACCAACCTCCTTTTATCTGGGTACAATTTTTGTACCTGCAATTAACTTCCTCAGCCTTCAATCTAAGAATCAGCTGGTTAATTGTGCATGTAAGTGGCTAATAGCTCCAACTGGGGGATGGTGCAGGCCTAGAGGGTCACACACCTTCCTCTAGGTATATTCACTGTTACACATTACAGACATGCATACACATACACACATACAGAAATGAGTGGAAAAAATATATATATATAACTTATAATACTTGAGAGGAATAGTGTGGAATAATTAAGCCACAGTGCATTTCAAAGAAAAAATAACCCTAAGAAATGTCATCATCCTTATATCTCAGCTGTAGTGTTTGAGAATTACCTGCAAATGCTTGCAGATCAAACTGAGTCTGCAATAAAAAAGAAGAGAAAAGAGGATGCTGTAGAAAACCCCGTTTAAACAGCCACCAGATTACTCTGAGGTCTGAAATATCTCAGAGAGAACAATATCTGGTGGCCCAGATTGAGTTGGGGTAGGAAGTGAGTCGAATGAAATGACAGAAACAAATTTTTGTGGTCAAGGTTAGACAACTTGCGATATGCATGGCCATCTCTCACTTTCAGCCAACCGGATGCCAAGACATCGTGCCTTTCATGAGAGCACTCACCAGTGTTTTGAGGCCCTGTAGCTCCACTTTGGATTTGCCTTTACCATGCAGCACTCTGGCTCCTGGCTTTAAACTTCTCCTTGACAATATAGAGGGTATTTTTTCCATCAACTCTTCTTTCTTTGAATGGACCAGCTACTTTTTGCATCATGTAAGTGTCTGACCTCGCCTTTTTGGGACCCAACTCATGGTACAAGCAGTTCTCTCAATAAACCTGCCCTATCACACATGATGGAAGAAAATGGGCCACTGATTCCAGTCTTAGACATTTAAGTTATTTCCAATAAAAAATAATACTGTGATAAACTTCCTTATAAAATCATCTTTGTCCTTGTATCTGATTATTCTATTAAAATAAGATTCTAGAAGCAGAATTGTTCAAGACCTTAAGTTGCCTAAAAGTGTATGTGTTTGGGCAGCTGGGGACTTAGAAGTCCAGCAGACTCGGAAGGTTGGAATTGAAAGGTCAAGGACTTCCCTGCATATCACATTCAATTTTTCTACAGGTACCTGGTTTAATAGGATGGAGCACAAAGAGCCTTGTCTAGTGCTATTTTCAAAAAGGAGGCAATGTAGGAGAGCTGACCTTGGAGTCAGAACTAGAAAGCAGAACGGATAGCTTTGGAGCTACCTAAGGAGGGCAGGCTAAAGTGGGGTATTGCAAAGAGTAACTGATTAGTTGTCTGATCTTGGGCAACTCACTTAACCCCTCTGAGGCCCTATTTCCTTATCCATAAAATGAGAATGATATGAATGCCTGTTCCACACATTCAATTCACCTGAATAAACATTTATTGACCATCTACTATGTGCCAGGCAGATCATAAAAATAATCAAAAGGGCATATGTGAACATGTTTTGCCTATTTTTATATCTGTCACATGTGTTTAATAAACTTTGTTTTTAGTTTATAGTTTAATGGGCTCAAGGCCAATTGCCAATGGGCTGAGAAAATTTCAGAGATACTAGATGAGATGTCTAGGACAAAATTCTAGGGACAAGATTTGTGGAATTGCCCATGTCACTTGAAGGACAATTCTAAGGTAAAGCCTGAGAATGGTCAAGTTTGCTTTGATGCCCTTGTACATCTCATTTCCATGCTCTTTCTCCATTCTTTGTGCTTCCCCACCACCACCAGTTTTCTGAATCCTTCCTCATGACCCCAGACTCCCTTTACAGTGCCCCACCCTGGCTTGCCTTACTTTAACAACTCCAGAGAAATTCTGTCTACTCATCAAAATTCCTCTGTCTTGTGTCCCACTCTCTTAGGGTCCTGATTGTTCAGCTTACTAGATGGCACTAATTCTCACCATTGTGATAATGACTGATAGGTGTCTATTCCCTTTCTCTAGGACATTTGCATTTCAAATAGGGATTCCTGGAGAGTTCCTGCTTTGGGTGAAATGGTGAAAGGTGGCCACACCAGCCAGAAAGTATTTTCCTCTGCACAGATCACATCGTACAAGTGACTGTCAGTTTGTCTGTACATAAGGCTGCTAGGTCTGGTTCCCTTGGGACATTACTAAGAGGCAGGGTGAAGAGACAAGAGAATGCAGTTTGACACCTCAACTACTTGGAAAATGCACACAGATCTCAGTTGTCATAGGCAGGTGCCTCAACCTGTCCGGTTCCCTGCACTGTGCAGACCTGGCTTGGGCCTAGACAGAAAGACGCCAGAGGCTGCATTTTCTCCCTGCAGTTCCTTGAATTCCACGCTCCTTCCCACAAGCCATCCCTATGCCATCAGGGGTTTCTTGTTACAATTCAGTTTTTCTCGGCTGCACACTGGGGTTCTAATCTGCATCACACCAGCAGTGGGAACATTTCTATGAATCATTTCCCAAGACACTTTTAATATATTTCCAGTAAATTGTACCTCAACCTGTCCAGCTGGCTGGGTCATTTAACAGTGACACACCCACTAAGCCCTGAGGCCCCTGGAGGTTTACCTTGGTGCTTTCCTAACAAAAAAAAAGCCACCCCCAATGAGGGGATAAAGCTTTTCCAATGCACAAGTGCTACAGGGAACACAATGAGAACTGCCCATCAGAAAAGGCCAGGACCTCTAAGGTTCGTTATGGGAAAGTCTATACACAGGATTAGACACAAGGGGTTTTGAAGATCTGCACTGAAATTACACTAGCTTCGGGGGAAGTTGCATTCAAAAAAGAAAAAAATATATATAGCCGGGTGATTACTTAAAGCCTCAAAACAGACGGTATAGTTTATCAAGTATTTTTAGCCAAATTCAGTGTTGCTTTTAGTGACTTACAAGCACACTGCCAAATGTAAACAAAGTTCTAAAAAGACAGGAGCCAGTGAGCAACTACCCCCAAATCTGCAAAATCAGAGGAAAATATAAAGAATCAACTCACTCCTAGCTGGCTAGTTGAAATAATACCAATGTGAAAAAGTGAAAAATTAATAGGGGGACTTAGGGTGATGGTGGGAAGGGAAGGGAGGATGGTTGTTTCCCTCCTTTTCTTTCAAGAGCTGGCGCTGTGCTGATGCCATTTGGATGGAAGCCCATGAAATAAACAAGGTTTTTGTTTTTGCGGGTTTTGGTTTTCATTTTTCATAATTCAGTTTATTTGACCTTTATTTTTCTGATAATGAAAGGAAAGGGAGAATGTGGCTGAGACACATTCCTCAAAAGTACAGGCAGAGAGACCAAAGGCCCGGGAGGCTGGGGTCCAGGGGCAGCCAAACGTACCCATAGGACGGTCCAGCAGCCTCCTCCAATTTCACTCTCCAAGCAGTTTTCCTTTTCTTTTCTTTCTTTCTTTCTCTTCTTCTTTGTTTTAATATCTTACCTGCAGAAATTGGAGAGGAAAATAAATTAAGGAATAGGTGATCAGTTCTTAATTCCTAGTGGGAAAGCTGCTGCCTTGGACAAGCTTCCTTGCGCTTCCTTGGAAAGACAGGAAATTTCATTTGTTCCCACAGATAACAGAAAAGTCCTTCTGAGAGATGCAATCGGCTCCTCTCTCTTGCAAACTCATCATCAGTGCATTACCCAGAGCTTTGATGTCCCCACACGGCAGGTCACATGGCAGTGGGCACCCTTTCAAGAGAGGCCCCAGAGGACCCTACTTGTGACAAAGCAAGGAGGGGAGGTGGGAGTGACACCCAGCAACACCCCCACCTGTAGCTGCCACTCCCACCTCCTCCAATCCGTAAAAGTTCCGAAATGTTGGCATCTTGGCTGCTGCTTTTCATCAATGCCATTTAAGTGAATTTAGAATAATAATTTTATTAAAATGTTTTAGATGCCATATCTCCAATCCATAAAATTTATTGTACCTTTATGCAGAATTATACTGGAGTTGAAACATATAAATCAATTTATAAGGTCTAATGACACACAAACGCTTAAAAACTAAAGGCGATGTAGTAAATTCAAATTACCATTACAAATGTAAGCTTTGTAGTCAGAGTGTGACCCGCTAAGGATTATATTTAACTCCCCTGAGAGTGGTTTATCATAAAACTTTATACTTTTATTACAGTGAATTATTAAGTCCTCCATGACATGAGTCATTCCTCGCACTGACTATGGCTTTTTTAATGACACTATAATAGACATCTTGCTAATAGCAGGAGGGTTGCTACCTCTGCAGCAAAGAGAAGGGGTGGGAGGAGGAGAGAAAGAGGAAAGACAATACAGGACACATGCATGGAAAAGCATATTTCCCAAAAGACTCACATTAACAATCAGACGAAAAAGTGTCAGAAACCTAAAAACACACACCCCTCCAGGTTCTGTCCTGAGTAAAACAATAGCTTACTGCCTTAAAGAAATTCAACATGATGGTCACATGTGGGGAAAGGAAAACAGTTTAAATTTTCCAAAGCAATTTTAGTTTCCCATCAAAACTTTAAAATCCTCCCCCTGCTGTGATGCATTAGATATGCTTCCTTTTGTTCCAATAAGCTCTTCACTAATGACAGATCCCCACCATCTCATACTGGACAGTGATCCACTGCTCATAAGCATGACTTCCCTGCCATGCACTCCTCTCTTTATAATGTATCTACGCAAGGGCTTTATTGCAAGAAACTCTTTCCAGAATCCATCTGAGCCACAGATTATTATGTATGCAAAGTCTCCACCCAAATCAAGGAAGGGTTTTAGATGAAACATTCTGTGTGTGCCTGCGGGCCTCAGAAAGGTAATTCGAGTTAGTTAGATGTCCCCGGTTGTCATCTTCTCCTTCCAAAGACTAGTTGAGGCTCAAGATACTGGTGTCACGCAACCGTTCATACTCAATGACATTCCACATCTAGGACGCCTGAATCAAGGAATTCCAAATTCTTGCTCCGAGAGAAGAGACAGTTCACATGAAAGATGTCTCTGTATTGCAATTGGTGAATGGGCTTGGATTAAAAATAAGACTGAGGGACCAGCCCATGGCTCCCTTAGGAGAGTGTGGTGCTGATAACACCAAGGCCATGGGTTTGGATCCCTATATAGGGATGGCTGGTTAGCTCACTTGGGAGAGCGTGGTGCTGACAACATGAAGTCAATGGTTAAGATCCCCTTACTGGTCATCTTTTAAATAAATAAATAAATAAATAAATAAATAAATAAATAAATAAGACTGAGGCTTTTGACCAAAGAGTAGAAGAGAATAGATGCCTGGACTAGTTTTCTATCCACCTATATGCAAGAGTGACTTCTAGAAATTTCCCATGTATTCCGCTATTCTTTTTTTAAGCTA
>NW_007729128.1:206401-207364 GCF_000696425.1 Galeopterus variegatus
CAAAGTTTCAACTGGATTTTACATAAATTGTCTGAAACTATTAAGCCATAAACATTTTTCACCCAAAATTCTATACATTTTTCCCAAGGCTAGCCACTCTATCTCCTTCCCAGGTATTTCTCCATGAGAAATTCACTTAATCCAACTTAACTTAGTAAATATTTATGGAGTGTCTGTTTCACGCCAGACCACTATGCTAACAACCTGCAGTTGAACATTGTAATCACAGAGCCTTGTCTTCATGAAGGTGATAGTCTAGACGCTAGAGTAAGCATCAACAAACTATGGCCCAGGGGCAAAATTCAGCCTGCCACTTTAATAAATAAAGTTTTACTGGAACACAGTCAGACTCATTAATGGCTGCTTTGGCACTACAATGGCAGAGTTGAGTAATTGTAACAGGATCGTATATCTGCACAACCTAAAATATTTACTATCTTGCCCATTACAGATAAGTTTGCTGACCCTTCATCTAGAACAATGCTTCTGAGTCCTGATTGCAATTTAAAATCATCTGGGGAGCTTTTTAAAAAGTACAATCAGTGTCCAGACCCCCGCCTCTAGATTACTTAAGTCAGAATATCTGGGATGTAGGTCCCTGGTATTTCTGTTTCTGTAAAAAAAAGAAAAAAAAATCCGGATTCCCCAGGTAATTCTGATACAGAGCCAGGGTCAAGAACCACTTGCAGATGAACAGACTTCATAGACATAATGACAGAGGCAGTCGTGAGTCACTTTCTGAGAGAGCTGTTGAGAAACCCAGACATTCTCAGCCTCTCCAGGATGGGACAGATGTCCACTGCTTCCAGGTGTTCTGCCTCAGTGGTGGGAGTTGCCACCAACACAAACCACCCCAGGGAAAACAGCCAAAATCAGAATTTTCTCATAGGGAAGAAAATCACACGTGTATATGCATTTCTCCCCACTCTAGTAGCTATATATATCATGCCCTTAGTGAGTTTT
>NW_007729128.1:208350-216044 GCF_000696425.1 Galeopterus variegatus
GCTTTGCGCAGGAGGGCAGGCCTTGAAAGTAGGGCCAAAGTTCCACGGCAGGTGGAGGGCGGAGATTGGAATGAACTGATAGTACCTGTGAAGGAATAAATTTGGAAAGAATGGAAATTTGTAGGCAATAGCGGAACAGTAGTACAGAAACTGAGGAAAGGAGAGATTTATGGACTAAGGAAAGATGCACTGGGAAAAACAGGAAGGCAGAGTCCCGCGCCCACCAAGGGGTAACTTAGCTTTCTTTTTTCACCTTCATTGCCTTCTTCTCGAATAAGGTCTTTGGAAGTTCAGAAGAGTCTTGGGTGATCTGGAGATTGCTCTAGAAAGGTTCTTCAATTTTACACTTTACAAAGCACTTTTATATCTGTTATCTCACCATGCCCTCTCAACAACCCCATGAATTAAAAATTATTCATTGCCTCCATTATAAAGAATAGGTAACTGTTACTGACTTTCTAAGAGGTTAATTGATTTTCCCAAGGTAATAAAGTTAGCAAATAGTCAAGCTGGAATCTTAATCCAGTTCTTAAGGCTCGATCGAGTTCAGTGTTCTTTTTACTACATGACAGCGTTGGGAGATGAGTGAAGACCTGCCCTCTTATAAACAATGCCAGCTTGAGCCAGGGTCCTCCGCAGGGCTCCCGCAGCCCGGGAATCTTAATCCAGTTCTTAAGGCTCGATCGAGTTCAGTGTTCTTTTTACTACATGACAGCATTGGGAGATGAGTGAAGACCTGCCCTCTTATAAACAATGCCAGCTTGAGCCAGGGTCCTCCGCAGGGCTCCCGCAGCCCGCAGGCCCCAGCTCTAAATAACAATGCCATCTAATCATTAGAATTTCAAAGACAAAAGCCACAGCATCTCTTTATGATCACTGTGATAAATTAGGTCTCCTACCCTTTATACACACACTCAAGGACTGGAAAATGTTAACAGAAATAAATGAAAAATCTGTATATAGCCCCAAGGCAAATTTTAGTTTGTTTTGCACAATCAATTCATATTTCAGTACCTTGGCGTTTTGCTAAATCTTGGAAGGAAGAAAAGAGGGAGAAGGGGAGAGAGGGATAGAAGTTAAAAAACTGAAATTGAGAAAACAGAGCCCACTCTGGTACTCTGTGTCCCACAGAATACAAAGGGCAGCGGCAGGTCCAGATGGGGAATCTACCTCGATTTCTTAGGCTGGTCTTGGCAAGAAGCTTGAAGTAGGAATTCACTCTTCTTCTCAGGGAACGCTGACTGTGAGAACCGCCTACCTGAGCCAAGATTTCTGAGATCAGAACTCAGCTAGATTTCTGAGCTCATACCCCCAACAGCACAGCTGCCCACAAGCCCCTCACCCTGTTCTACAGACCACAGCAAGGGTTCTAAATCCCAGGGGGGGGAGGATCATCTGAGAAAGGGGAATCTGGGCTGCGGCAAAATCTATGCCTGCTGAGAAAGTCCCGTGTCTTGCAAAGTCGGGAGAGGTGCTGTGACTGAGGTTTTAAGTAAGGAAAAGAAATAAGAGTTGGGAGTCGCCCAACAGGGCAGTCTAATTATAGACGTCTGAAACCCGCCCATCCTTCAATGCCACCTCCACCAGGGGCAATATCCCCTTTCTCATCATTATTCCTGTCACTTCTAACCTGCAGCTCGTACCATTCTGAGTCAGTCACAAACTTAAGGACAGTGAGGCAGGAAAGCAGGGCTGTCATTCAAACTTCATATTTTCTTTAGGAATCTACACCAGGGGTCAGTAAACTATGGCCCACGGGCCCACGGCCTATTTGTATGGCCCACAAGCTAAGAATATGTTTTACAATTTTAAAGGGTTGAAAAGAATCAAAAAAAGAATAATGTTTTGTGACCTGTGAAAATGATATAAAGTTCAAATTTCAGTGTCCATGAATTTTAGTGCAACAGACACACCCATCTGTTTACCTGTCATCCGTGGCTGCTTTCACTCCACAACTCAGAGGCGAGTAGTGGCGACAGGGACTGTATGAGCCCCAAAGCCTGAACTATTTACTACCTGGCCTTGCACAGGAAAGTTGCTGATCTCTGGTCTATACCACAGAGAGAACTTAAGAAATGTTTGGGGTAGAAGGGGAAGAAGAGAGAAGGAGGCTTGGGAAGGGGGAGGAGAAAAACAGATATAGGAATGGGGAGTAATGAAGAAAGGAGGTAAAGACAGTCAAGGAATTAGTTCCGGGGACTGAGAGAAAGCAGAGGTAAGACATTCAGGTCTCCATGAGCCAGTGGGAATAAACTCAGCTATTTGTGCTCCCAGATTCAGAGGCTCTTCCCACGAGCACTGATGCAAAGAGGGCGGCCGTCCAGGAAGGACCACCAAGAGGACAGCGGAGTGCCCAGAGCCAAGATCTCAGGACAGGCGACCTGAAAGGTTGGATGTCCCAAGCTCTGGACAGCAGCCTGGAGTCCAACCTTCTCAGCATTCTTTTCACTCTCTCCTCCTTCCATGCCCTCACTCTCAGCCCCTGCTCCTGTGGAGCAGGGCATCTCTTCTAGTTCTCCCCATTCACTTGGCTTCCCAGGCTCCTCACTTTACCTCCTGCTCGTGCCACCGGGACTGCTTCTCAGCAACCTCTCAGGTGACTTGTGTCCATGTTGGCTTAGTCTTGTCCACCTATTTACTGGCATCTTTGCTTACAATTCCTTCCTGCATCCCAGGCCTTCCATCTGGGATCATTTTCCTTTTGTCCGAAGTCTACGCTTTAAAATAACCTTCAATAAGAATGTTTGTTGTTTATTTACCAATTCCTTCCTGCATCCCAGGCCTTCCATCTGGGATCATTTTCCTTTTGTCCGAAGTCTACCCTTTAAAATAACCTTCAATAAGAATGTTTGTTGTTTATTTACATTTGTCTGAAAATGTTCTTATTTAGACTTTATTCCTGAAGGTTTTCTCTGTAGAAAACTCAAATTCGAGTTATTTTATTTCAGAACATAGACATATTTTCCCACTATGTTCTATTGTTGCTGTTGAAAAGTCTCAGTACTCTCTTTTGTAAATAGTATGTCATTTCTCTCGGGCTGCTTTTAAGATCTTTCGCTGTCCTTGATGTTTTGCAATTTTTCTGTACAGATTTGAATTTATTTTTATCCTGATTGATATATGTTGGGTTGCCTGGTTCTGAGGATTTTTGCTAAGTGATTTAGAAAAAAACCCTCAATAATTATGCACTTCATAGATTGACTATTTTTCCATTCTTCCTATAATAATAATCTGGATCTCTGATCTGACACCTGTTAGACCTTCTAATTCCATCCTCTATAACTCGTAACCCCTCTTTTACATACTCAGGTCTTTGTCTCTCTGGTCTGCCTTCTCAGTTCGCTACTACTGCTATTATTGTAGAAATCTCTTCTAGTTCACTAAATCTATTATTTACCTCTGTATACCTTGCTCTTTAATCTATCCACTGAGTCTTTTTTTTCAATTATTACATTTTTCAGTTTGAGAAATTCAATTTGACTAATTTATCTGAATCATCTTTGTCGTTTTTTATAGTTTATTTCCCATATTTTAAAGCTCTCCTTTTATTTTTTAAAATATATTGAATGCAGTTATTTTAAACTATGCGCCTAACAATTTCAGTAACTGAAGACTTTACGAGTCTGATTCTACCTTCGTTCGTTTCCACCAACCTTTGTTGATGTTGCCTTGCTTTCTTGTGAGTTTTGTGACTTTTCTTTTTTTTTTTTTTTCGTGTCAAGCAACGGACCGCAACCCTCAGTGTCGCGCCCGTACCGGACCGGGACCGGCAACGGGATCGCAACCCTTGGTGCTGTACCCGCCCCTTGCTCAGCCAGTGAGCGGGAACTGGTCTGTATGTGGGATCCAAACCCTTGGCGGGAGCGCCACCGTGCTCACAAGAGGCGCACTGTAGCAGTGTGAGCGCCACCGTGCTCCCAAGCGGCGCACTGTAGCAGTGCGCCACCGGGCCGGCCCCGAGTTTTGTGACTTTTGACTGAGCTTTTTATTTGCTTTGCAACTACAACTTTTGCAATTTTTTAGGCAAGGGTAGCAGTTATTTTTCTTCAGAGAAAGGAGAGAAGCAACCCAGCTTCCAAATAACCCAGAACCATTCTCAATTAAATTCCCTATTAAGCTTTTTTTGGATTACATAGGTAGCACCAATTCTGATCTCAAATTCACATGAAGGCCAAGTGTTGGTTATTAATTCTAAAGAAGTATTTCTCCCTTCACCCAGCAACAAAGATAAACTTTTATCCTTGCTGTACTCTTATGCATTGTTTCTTTCTTATTTAACTTCATATGCATAATGTGGCCCTTTGGAGTTCTACATTTGTATAGAGAACTCTGTAAGACTCTCTGCCTGTACCCATTTATCATTAAGGCAGAATCCAGTGTCATTAGGGTCCACCAGAAACCCCAGGGCACAAGCCAATACTGGCGCTAATTTACCCGTCATATTTTCTACTGTCCCTTCAATTTGGCCTCTAAATATTCCTTCCTTTTATGCCATCTCTGCAAAATATTAAAAATAATCATTGTTAATATTTCATATAGCATTTTTTTTGTTTCAATCAGAAGTGTTGGGAAGGGTATTTAGTCTGCCACTCTGCCAAAAAGTTACAACTATTTCCCGAATGACACATAAGCTCTAGAGTGGAGCATTAATGCATTCGACACAGGGCAGACTCTGAAATGGTAGAGAAGCAGAGACTAACATCGATATACTGACACATCTGAGATACAAACAGTTCAGTTCCAGTGTCATTCTGGAAATAGGCCCAGACCTGTATTTGTGGATCTGTGCAATTTTTCTTAAATCCCATCTTTATTTTTCACCATGTAGTTTCCTTTAATGTGGCTACTTTCTCCTTTCCTAACCCTGGGATTATCAAACTGGAATGCTAGCTTCATTCTAAAAGGTTAGTTTCAATATTTGTAAGTTAATGGAAAACTCCTTCTTTTGCTTCTTCTTTTGTTCCATATCTTCACTTCTCACTTGGACTCATTCTCGGCACATTCATTGGCCACCCATTGTGTGTTAGGCACTGTCCTTGCTGCTAAACAGAATCACAGAATCCTCATACAAATTCTTATGAGAGTCTTTTAGAGATGAAAGACCATTTCTACTAGACAAAGACAATTTCATCTTGAATTTATGTGTATCTGTGACTGGTCTATCCCATCCCAGTATGACTCAAAATGTGGTCCACAGACAAGCAGCCTCAGCATCAGCTGGGACCCAAATGGGAACTCTAAGGGTTCCCATTGATCATGACCAATAATCAATCATCTGTGTTTTAACAAGTTGTCCAGGTGATAATTAAACCCATAAAATTTGAGCTCTACTGCTCTATCACACTATGATTTGATCTCTGATTTACTTAGTGATAAAAGTCTGAGTTTTATTGACCCATATTCCTGAACTAAAAGAGATCACTAGGTTTTAGAAGCCACCCAAGGTAGCACTAGAGTTAGCTCCCTTACTCTCATGATCCAGAAGGACTGACTGTGAAAAGATATGAACGCCACTAGGTGTGGAGCACTGCATTCTTAATGCAATATATACTGTTTCCTATATTTTATAAACTATTTGTCACAGCACTGCTGTCAGGTTCTCCTGGTTTCCTCATCTTGCCATTTGGGCAGAAGGACTGACTGTGAAAAGATATGAACGCCACTAGGTGTGGAGCACTGCATTCTTAATGCCATATATACTGTTTCCTATATTTTATAAACTATTTGTCACAGCACTGCTGTCAGGTTCTCCTGGTTTCCTCATCTTGCCATTTGGGTAAACATAGCTAAATTACATGAGTGAATGCAAGTTCCAACCGATCTGCTCACCTTGTGGCTGCAAAGGGGAAAAGAGCAGAGGGCTACGTGATCAGCCAGCATGTAAGTCATCCCATAGCACCTCAGAGGAAGGAGATGGGTGAGAAACAAAGTAGATGCCTGGAATGAGCCTGGGAGCTGCAAAAATAAAGGAAGGAGGAGGAGGAGAAGGGAATTGAACACACAGGTTCAGTTGAGCATGTAAATACGGAAACAGCCCCTACGACAGTGTGTTCATCAGGTCCAGGACCAAAATCTCACTGGGAGGAAAGAAAATGATGTAGTGGGAAGAAAAGGCTAGCCTAGAAAAAAATAAACTAATCAATCCAAGATTTAGTTGCAATTCTTCTCCCCCAGAACTGTTAGGAGGGAAACCTACACACACTTGAGAGGAAGAATATAATCAAAATGTACTTTTCCTAATAATTTAATTTTTTTTTCTAATTGCCATATGTGCCACGTCTCCATAACACATGGATGTGTGCTCGACATGCTGAAATCACAGAGTACCTTCCCCAAGTCGTCTCAGGAAGTATCTGCGCCAACAGACGAGGTGGCAAAGACATTACTGGATGGCTGCTGGTGCTGGAATTTATTTTCACAACTAAAAAAAGAACAGAGTAAATTTGGCTTTTGTGCTGATACCTAATTAAAATGATTTAAACAAAATTAAGAGTCAACACTGTTTTATAGAATCTTAGGAAATCAATTCACTGGTCATATTTGGGGGCAAAAAACATAGAAATTTCTGGACAGATTAGGGGTGGGGGAGGAGGAGGAGGTTCTCAGCCTACAGTACAAGTTGGAAGTTAGATGGATTCCCCCTGACATTTCCAAAAGGAAATTGAGCAGGGTGTTTTCACTTTGTTGCCACTCTCAAATAGCATCAACACACTCATGGCAGAACAGAAAGAATCACCATTTCCCATTTCTGACACAGAACAGGACACAGACCCATTTATTTTGCCAACCCCAATCCCCAAACTTGTATTTCCCAGAAAAAGAAAAAGGATTACTCAGATCCAGTAGTGAAAAAACAGTCTGGTGACATAAATAATTGCTAATTCAGATCGTTTTCAGGAAAAAATTAAAATAAAGAAGGAAAATAAAATAAGGAGGAAAAATCCCCTCATGCCCCTTATAGTGGGCAGAATGATGGGCCCTCCAAATTGTCCACATCTTAATCCCCAGGATCTGTCAATATGTTATGTTGACATATGACTCATGGCATATGACAAAGGGGAGTTAAGGTTTCAGATGGAATTAAGCTCACTAATCAATTGACCTTAAAATGGGGCAATTATCCTGGATTTTCCAGGTGGGTCCAATGTAATCACAAGTGTCCTTAAAAGTGGAAAAGGAAAATGTGAATAGAGAAGGGAGAACCAGATAGAGGGCAGCATGAGAAGGACTTGGCCTTCATCCTGCTGGCTTTGAAAATGGAGGAAGGAGTCATGAGCCAAGGATAGTGGACAGCCTCTAGAAGATGGAAAAGGCAAGGAAAAGATCCTCCACTACAGCCACCAGAAAGGAATGCACATTGCTGACATATTGATGTAGCCCAGGAAATGCGTGTGGGACTTCTGTTCTACAGCAACATAAGAAAAAGTTGTGTTGAGTGAAGCCACTAAGTTTGTGATAATTTGCAACAGTGGCAATAGAAAATTAATACACCCCCTCTAAACACAACCCCCCTCCTCCCCAAATGTGATGATGACTCTAACTTCTAACACAGTAGATTAGTGCTCTAACTTCTAACACAATGGACTAATTTCACTTGTTTTTTGAACTTTTGCTAAATGAAATAACACTGTATGTATTCTTTTGTGTCCAGCTTTCTTAGTTTTTTTTTTTTTTTTTTTTTTTTTTTTAATTTT
>NW_007729128.1:216654-218328 GCF_000696425.1 Galeopterus variegatus
TTTTTTTTTTTTTTTTTTTTTTTTTTTTTTTTTTGTAATTGTATAGTACATATATTTTAGCTTATTTGTTCTACCATTAACCAACAAATTTGGGGTTATTACAAATAATAATGTTGTGAGCATATTGTACATGTCTTTTGGTACATGGTGTTCACATTACTATTGACTGAATGGTAGGGCAAACACAACATGTGTGGGTCATGCCTAAGTGTTTTACAAAACACTTATAAGGCAGGGTGTGAATAAGCAGGTAAAGTCGTTTCATCCCAACTACACTTGGCATTGTTAGTATCTTGTTTTGTTTGTTGTTTTTATAGTTTAGTCATTCTGGTAGGTGTGCAGTAGTAGCTCACTGTGTTTTAGATTTGCATTTCTGTGATTACTGAAGGGGTCACATATCTTGTCATATATTCATGGGCATTTGCATTTCCCCTTTTGTGAAAGGCCTATCCAAATCACTTGCCCATTTTTCTATTGGCATGTCTGTCCTTTTTGTATTGTTTTACAGAAGTTCTTAATACAGTCAAGATATAAGCTTTTTGTTGGTTGCATATATTGAAAATATCACTCTGTGGTTTGCATTTGATTCTCTTTATGGTATCTTTAGATAATAATCCTTAATTTTAATGTAGCCCAATGTATCAGTCTTTTCCTAAATGGTTAGTGCTTTTTGTATTTTTGTATCCTTTTCTAGAAATCTTTACACACCCCAAGGTCATGAAGATATTCTTCTGTATTATTTCCTAGAATTGTTATTATTTTGACTTTCATGCTTAGACCCACAATCCACATAAACTTGATTTTCTTGTATAGTCGGAGGTAGAAGCCAAATTTTATTATGAGGATATGCAATTGACACTGCCTTATCATTGAAAAAAGGGGTTCATTTCCCCCACTGTGCCAAAGTGATATTTTTGACACAAATAAAACATCCATATATGCATAGTTCTATTTCTGGATTCTCTTAGTGTAAGCACATGCCAATATCACATTGTCTTAATAGCTGTAGCTTTATAATATGGCTTGCTATTTGACAGAGTATGTCTTTCCACATGGTTTTGCATCAAGATTATCTTGGATGTTCTTGGACCTTTGCATTTCCATATAAATATTAGAATTGGCTTTTTTATATGCACAGACAAATTTGCTGGGATTTTTTTAAAAGATTGTTTTGACTCTATAGAGGAAGAACTAACATCTTAAAGGCATCTATTTATTGATCTCATCTTTAATTTCTATCAATAATATTTTAGTTTGTTTCGTGTAGTGGTCAAGCAAATATTTCCTTAACTTTATTAAAGATGCTTAACATTTTGATGCTATTATGATGTTATCTTTTTATTTTATTGTATGACTTTTTTTCAGGCACATAAAAATACCTGTTAGCACATTAACGTTTTATCAAATAGTCTTGCTAAGTTTATTTTTTAATTCTAATAATGTACATGTAAATATTTGGGGATTTTTTTATTGACACAGTTATGTTGGCTGAAAATGAGAGTATTATTTCTCCTTATGAACTTTGTACCTTTTATTTCTGTATCTTGCTTACCGTGCTGGAGGAACCTCCAGTAAAATGTTGAATAGAAGTGATGATCACCAGCCTCCTAGTGTCATTCTAAATTTCAGAAGGAAAGCATTAAAAATTAAGCATTTAAACATGACACAGTAGTC
>NW_007729128.1:218556-220409 GCF_000696425.1 Galeopterus variegatus
ACTATAGCAGTCATTCTGATAACCAAGACTGTTACTAAGTGACTAACAGGTGAGTAGCATATACAGCATGAATATACTGGACAAAGAAATGATTCATGTTCCAGGCAGGACAGAGCAGGACAGCTCAACATTTCATCACACTACTCAGAATAGCACACAATTAAAAAATATATAAATTATTTATTTCTGGAATTTTTCACTTAATATTTTCAAACCATGGTTGACCATGAGTAAATAAAACCACAAGTAAGGGGGAAGACTACTGTACATACTGTACGTTTGTTCATAGATGCTCTATATTACATTAAGAAAGTACATTTCTGTTCATTTTGTGCTAAGAGTTTAATATGTATAGGCAATGAATTTTATCAAGCACATTTTCTGTATCTATTAAGAAAATCATATGGTTTTTCTCTGATAGTCCTGCTAATGCAGCAAATTATATTAAGTCAAGAATTAATACATTCATCTCAAGGGTAAACATTAAATAAAACACAACACACAAAGTGATATAATATCATAAGGCAACAACTAAAACAGTAAATCAAAATAGTAACAGTTTATAAGAGTCAAGAAATAAGATAAAATTGAATCATAAAAGTACTCACATAATGCAAAAGAAGGTAGAAAAGGAAACAGAACAGAAGAGACAAACAGAAAAAAGTTTTTTTTTTAAGCAGGTTTAAACCCAACTATATCATAATCACATTAAATGTAAATAGTCTAATACCCTAATTAAAAGGCAGAGATTGTCAGATTTAATAAGAAAGCAAGACTCAGTTATGAGCTGGCTACAAGAAACAAATAGGTGAAAAAATAAAAGATAGAAAAATATATACCATTCTAACACTAATCAAAAGAAAGTATGAATAGCTACGTAAATATCAGACAATGTAGATTTCAGAGTAAAGAGTGTTGCTACAGACTTAAGAGGGTCATTTCCAAAAGAAACAGGATGATTCAGCATGAGGACATAATAATCTCAAGTATTTATGCACTTAATAACAGAACTTCAAAATACCTAAAGCAAAAGCAAACAGAGGAAAAGAGAAATAGACAAAATAACAAATACTGTAAAAAATTTCAACCCCCTTTTGTCAATAATTGACAGAACAAGTAGACAGAAAGTCAGTGACAGAAGAACAGAACAACAAAATCAACCAATTTAACCTACTTGACATTTACATAACAGTCCACTCAACAACCACAGAACACACATGTTTTTACTACAATAGAAAAAGCACAGGGAACATTTATCAACATAGACCCTATTCTGGGCTATAAAACAATCTCAATAACTTAAAGGAATTCAAATAATTTGTGAAATCATGTGAGCCTGCAAATTCAATGAGAAAAGTTTTTAATTACAGGTTAATTTTCCTTACTATTTTTCTCATAATTTTAATAAATTTTTTCTTTTCTCAAAATCTGTCCATTTCATTTTAATTTCAAAATTACTGGTATAAAATTTTCTTTAATGTCCTCTGGATAACTCTTAATATCTATAGTATTTGTACACTATCTTCTTGTTCATTTTATATCTTCTTGTTCATTTCTGATATAGGTAATTTGTGCCTTCCTTGTCTTTTTCATAATCAGTCTGACTTGGGGTTTATTTTCAGTCTTTCAGAAAACTAACTTTTGGCTTTATTGAATTTCTTTGTTGTATTTTTTATTTCAGTTTATTAATTCTTTGCTCTTTATTGTTTTCATTCTTGGGGGGGATTAATTTTTTGATTTTTTTAAGGTCCTGATATGAATAATTAGATTGTCATTTTCACTCTTTTTTTTCTTTGCCAAAGTTCTGATATATGATATTTTCCTTCTTATTACATTCAAAATATTTTTATTGT
>NW_007729128.1:220996-229335 GCF_000696425.1 Galeopterus variegatus
GTGATTTTTTAATATCATGTCATTTGAGTTGCATCATTGTGATTATTTTTTAATACAATAATTAAGAAGTATGTTGCTTAATTCCAGGTGGTTGGTATTTTTAAGTTCTGTATTTGTTATTCATTTCCAGCTGATTTCACTCTGGTTAAAGAATCAATCCTTTGAGAATTTGTTTTCACTTGCTTTATGGGCTACTGTAACTATACATGTAAAAATGGTTAAATGGTTAGTTTTATGATGTGTACATTTTACCACAATAAAAAATATATTGTTGGATATAGTGCTCTCTGTTTCAATTGGATCAATGTTGTTAATCATATTGTTTATAGGTTTTATATCCTTACTAACTTTTTTTCTGTATATTCTATCAGTTTCTGAGAGAGATATTAAATTTTTCTACTCTGATTATAAATTTCTCTATTTCTCCTTTGGCTCTCCTTTGGATTGTTTTATATATATTTGAAGTTGTTAGGGGTGACTATAAATTTGGACTTGTTACATCTTCCCAATGAACTGAACTTTTTATCATTATGACTTGTCTAATTTCATCTCTAGTGACATTTTCTGTCTTAAAGTCTTTTTAAATATTAATATAGCTATATCAGCTTTCTTAAAGTTTGTGTTTTCCTGTTCTTTTATTTTCAATCTTTCTATATCCATACATTATTAATGCTGCATCTCTATAAGCAGCATATAGTTGGGTTTTGTTGATTTAGTCTGAAACTTACTTTTTTTTAATTGGTACTTTTAATCTGTATACATTTAGAGCAATTACTGATATATTTGGCTTTTGATATATCATCTTCCTACTTATTCCTTCCTACAACTCTTCTGGATTTTAATATTCTTTTTAAATTATTTCAAGCCTTTTTTTAGATTGATTGATTATATTTATTTATTTCATTTCCCTTCTATTGAATTGCTTTACATTCTTTTAATATAAGTGCATGTACTTTATTTAGGGCAACCTAGAAATTTTAAAAAATGCATTCTAGACTTACCAAAATCTGTCTAATGTAAATTCATACTTTCATTCTTTCTGGATAATTTAAAGACTTCACAACATTTTAATTCCGTTAACTCTTCCAATTTACATACCATTGTTATAGTACATTTAGGTTCTATATATTTATTCTTCTCACATGACATTATTTTTTTATATAGTTAAAACTTATTTATTTTATTCACATATTTATCCTTTTTATTTCTCCTACATTCTCAACATTCAGTCTCAAATTATTGTAGAATACTTTTTATACTTTCCTTTAGTATAGATCTGCCAGTGACAAGTCCTCTCAGTTCTTGCTTATCTGGAAATGTTTTTATTTTGCTTTCATTTTTTTACATCTTTTAGGATATTTTCAGTGGGTATAAAATTCTAAGTTGCCATTTTCTCCCCAGTGCTTTGAATATATCATCTATTAACTCCTGGCTTCCACTGTTACTGTTGAAAGTTAGTTGTTAATCTTGTTGCTCTTTCCTCTCTGGCTACTCTTAAGATTTTATCATTGTCTTTGGTTTTCAGCAGTTTAATATTACATGCAACTTCATTATATTTATTTTACTCTGGGTCCAGAGTGTTTCTTTAAAATGCAGCTTGATATCTTTTTTCCATATGGGAAAATTCTCAGCCATTGTCTCTTAGGATACTGCTTTTACCCAATCCTCTACCTCCTCTCCTGCTAGAATTTCAATTACATACATGTTAGACTTTTTCTCCCTAACTGTTGATTTCTTTTTTCTCTTTTTCTTTTTTTTATACTAAAGCTTTATTTTGAATATTTCATTCTGACCTCTATTACTCTTTATTTATTCTCTTTAAATGTGTCTATTCATTATTTATCCATCCACTGAATTCTTCATTTCCATTTTATTTTTCCATTGTAAAATATTTATTTATTAGAGTGTTTATACCCCAAATTTTCAATCTTTCCTTTAATTTTTTTGAACATATCAACACATTATTTATTCAAAAATTCATGTCTGATAACTCCATTATCTGGATCCCTCTGGTCTGTTTACATTATATGTTGCTCCTCTTAATTTTTATCATATTTTCTTATATTATTTTTACTTGATGCAGAACATTGTATATAGAAAATTTTTGCACTGATTTTAGAATTAGGTATATAAAATTGTCCTCCAGAAAAGATTTATATTTGCTTTTGAAAGATGACTAAACACACCAGCATCCCAGGTCACCTTATTCTAATAGTAAATTATGATGATTTGAAGCTGCAGGTCAGTCCCCAGAAGTTAGTACAAAATAAATTTATTCTCACTCTAACTGAAAGCTTAGTGTTTTATCAGGACTCTCATTCCTCGGCAGTTCCTGAACTCTAATTTTCCCCCCAACCCTGTAAGACTGTCAAGAGCTGTGTCCAGCTTTTCAGCCACCTAGGCAACATCTGCCAGGAGACCAAGAAATGCCCCACAGGGAATATTGCTCCAAATGCTGGGCTTATCTAGATTTTATTACTCTCCCAGATCTTGACCCTATTAGTTTGTACTGCCTTGTTAGCTCTACCATGCCTTTCAGTAGATGTTTATCATGTTTTTTCCAATGTTTTTAGTTGTTCTCATTGGGATGGTTGTCTAGATTATTCAGTTCTCCTTACAGAAAGCAAAACTCTCAACAGGAAATGTTTTCAATTAATTAATAATATTAAATTAAGTTTTCTTCTTACCACCCAAGCAATTAGACAGTCCTATCCTTAAGTATTTCTACCTCCTCTGTCACCCAATTTTCAACTACACAACAAAGGCAGAATGCAAGTCTAGGAGAAAAGATGAAAAAGTTTAAAAATGTATAATAATCTTCATATTTGTGAGCAACTTCACATATTTGTTTAATCTCATGTAATGCAACAATTTTATGATGCATCACACTTTACTCATGAGGATACTTAGGCTCTAAGGCTGAAATCAATGTCCAAGGCTGCAAAACTATGGCAGAGCCCAAGTTTGAACCCAGTCTTTCTGAATTCATGCTCATAGCCTATTTCAGTAGATAACATCTAGAAGTTCCTGAAGGTATAATGACTGCCTATGTAGAAGCACGATGAGGAGGTAAAAGTAAAAAGCATCATCTTCTCAGAATCAGGAACATGAAACCCATGGAAGCAGCTATCTAGCAGAACACAAAAGAGCTCTTTTAATAAATTAAAGTCAAATGAAGAAGAGAGCACCATGCAGCTTCCTCCCTTGCCTAAACATAAATTTATCCTTCTTGCACCTGGCTAAACAGTTTTAAGGGCTACCCAGTGGGTCATTTTGCCAGTGAGACCAATTGAATATCTAAAAATCTTCTTTTTCTTAGGAAGCCATATCCTGGTAGAGGATGAATCATTCTTAGAAATAAATTATGGAGAATCTTGATCTTGTGAGATTAAGATCCTTTGAATGGTCCAGCCTCTTTGCTTAAATAAGACTCTATTTCCAAACTTCTGTCTAAATTCAGTTCTTTGGCCACTTACCACATGACAGACACTGAGAGAGGAATATAAGACAGACCAAAATAGATAAAGTTCCTGTTCTCATGGAATTTACAGTTAAGGGGAGGGGACAGGCTTTAGTCTCAAACCATCATAGAATGGCATGTTGATGAATTTTTAAAAATAAGCTCCTCACAGGGAGCGAGTAGACTCTGATATGAAGCATTTGCCCATTTCTCTGTGTAACTAATCCCACCATGACTGATTTCAGGCTATCAAGATGATGCCACTGGACATGGAGTTGGGAAGAGATGTACACAATTAGCTCACATAAGACAGTGTGAGTTAACTCCAGTGCACCACTGAATACAATAAATGAAAAATGTGATATGTGTTGTAAAACAAAGGAGCCTCATTCTACAAGATACCTAACAAGGGAACCAGATTCACTCTACACAGATACAGGCATCTTTGAGGAAGTGATGCTTGTCCTGAGATGCTGTATGAGTTGATGTTACAAAGGCAACAATGGGCATGGAAGAACAACCTGTGCTATGGTGAATTGTGCCTTCCCCAAATTCATGTATTGCAAACTTCATCTTTATTGTAACAGTGTTAAGGGGGTGGGAAATTCAATTATGGTATTTAAAAGGTGGGGCCTTTTAGAGGCGATTATGTTGTGAGGACTGTGCCCTTTTGAATGGAGTGATCCGTGTACAGAGTAATGGGTGATGTTCCAATAGCTTTAAAAAGAGAGCAAATAAGGAGTTTAGCTCACTCTTACTAGCCCACTATTGCCATATGAAATCCTGAGTTGCTGTAGAAGAAGGCCATCAACAGATGTGTTCCTTAGACTTGGGACTTCCAAGCCTCCAACACTGCAAAAAATAAATTCTATTTCTTTACATACTACCCATTTTCAGATATTCTGTTATAAGCAGCAGAAAAGAAACAAATACAACCTGAGTAGAGAGCCCAGGCAATGAACATGGCCCACACACTTCTACCATGAATGGGCTGGAAAGGGAATGCATAAGGTAAGAGAGTTGGGAGGTCTATCTCCATTCTAGCCTATTTTTTTGCCTTCTCAGTTACTCCTTTTCTTATCACTGGCAAGAGCTGGAGAATGCTTAAGCCCAGAGGGAAAAAATGCAATTGGAAGCACTTGGGAGAACATCCCCAAAGTAGTAGGAACATAATCCTGGGGCTAGCAGCCTCCTTTGCCAACATTTGCATCAAGTCGACTGATGGTATCAAACAAGAATCTGGATTTCAAAGAGGCTGGCAGCTTTGCTCAGCTATTCTCAGCCACTGACATAGTACACAGTTTTTCCCCCCAAAGTTTAAGATATATTTCCATATTAAACTTTTTTTAAAGAATGAAGAAAAAATGATACAAATTGAGAGAGGGAGGGAGAACAGAAAATGATTGCACATTGAAATAAATGTGCTACTTGAGAAAATTATAAGTGCCTAAAAACAGGAGCTTATAATGAAAGTGCCTTCTCAAGCATAACTATAGCATCACTATTCTGATGCTAAAATACTATAAACTGTCCTATTAAATCTAAGGAGTTAGATTTAATAAGATGGGTGGTATATTAAATAAATGCCAACTGATTATTAAAGATCTTTTTATTGAGGATTTATAACTGTGTCATCAAATAGCTGAACAGTATTCAGGTATAATAAGACCCATATGAGAAACTTAATTTAAAGTAGTGCAAAGAACCAAAAACCCTATTACAAACAGACCATGAAAACTTGGAAAATAGGTAAGTTAAGAGGCAAAAAACATCCCATCAAATTATTGTCAATAGTGGGGGCAGAGGCAGTGAAGGAGGACAAAATATCATTTACATATGAGTCAACTAAATAGCTATTCAAAAGCACTACAGCATGACAGAATGGCACTCTAGGTATGTAGATGTGCCCTCCCCTAAGAGCTGAACATACCTCCCTTTTTTCCTTTAAAAAGAAAATTAACTTTTTAATATAATTTTTCTGTAGTAAAGAAACCTTTGAGTTTCTTAGAAGTTGATTTTGCAAAGCACAGTGAGTTCCAACAGCAAAGAGGGCTTGTGTTTCTACCCCTAGACTGAGAATGCTGCTGAGGGGTTGGAGGCAGGAAGAGTGAGGGAGGGAGAAAAGAAAGAAAGAATGAAGAGGAGGGGAGGGGAAAAGACACTTGCCTAAGAGCCGGGAAACTGAGTGTTTTTCCTAGGCTTATTCTCATTCACTGCGGGACATAGAAAAAATTATTCCAAATGTTTAAGCTTTGCCAGTTTCCTCACATGTAAAGGTAAAAGGTTAGGCTACAAGACCTCTAAATTCTGGTTGAGTTCTATAATTCTTTGTTCTGTACTCAAACCTAGTCCTTGAGTTCTCTGGTGACATTCCTTGAAGTAGAAGAAAAACCTTCCAGAGTAATGAAGCTTCCCTGGAGTATGAGAGAGAATGAGGGAGAGAATGAGGGAGAGAAAGAAGGAGGAGCAGGAGGAGGAGAAAGCTTCCAGAGTAATAATTATACAATCTTGGTTCATAAGGTCCTTTATGATTTTTTGGAAGCCCTCTCAGTGTCACCTCACAGCCTACTTGTTTGGTAGGCAAGGAAAAGATCATTATTTCTGTTATCTCCATTGCACAGATGAGTCAGCTGAGCTCAGGACTCCCGGGGTGGTTCACCCATGTGGGGGCAGGTGGAAGGTAAGGACCAGACTATTCCACTACTAAGTGCTAGCCTGCTGGGCAGATGGGGATTGTACCTTACATGCACAAGCAGACAAGCAGGCACACAAGTGCTCCAAGACAGGAAGCCCTGGAAGTATGGCTTGGGCAAGACACATGAGTACACACCTTCACAGCTTGACTGTCACTTGCCTTTGGCTCATAACAGGCAAAGAGGATGTTACAGAGTAAGCAAAAAAAAAAAAAAAATACACTGTTGACAAATGACTCCATTTATAGTCCAGATTTTGGACACCTTGTCCTTAGTCACAAGTGACATCTAATTTGTCCCTAAAAAACTAACCTTTATATCTTTGTTACTTGAGGCTTTAGGTTAAGACATGTGGATGTCTCTCATAAATCTGATCTCCTTTAGGTCCTGTCTGTGACCCCCCCCCCAGTTGCCACCAAGAGCAAAAAGTCATTTTCTTTTCCTCCCAGAAAGCCTCAATGGGAGTAAAGGAATCCTCTTTAAAATATGCAAAGCAATTCCTCAGCATCTGTAGGAAAGTAGTCATCTAAGCTAGGAACAAAAGGGGGAGCAGAAAACTACTAAAAGAAAATCAAGCAGAAAAGAAAAATGTGTATTTCTATCTCACGCCGTCTCAACTGTATTTCACTGGCCGGGATCATAGTTGGTTCTATACTGTAGAGGGACATCCGTCAACACTAATCAATACATGTGGTGTTAGTCATGGATGATAAATTTGAAAGGGATTATAACTGTAAACAGTGATCAATAGAGACTTGCTGGAGGAGACAGAGAGGAAAAAACAACCTTAAAATGTTATGTGGTTAATAAAGTAAAGAGAGTGGGTCAGTCTTAAACAAAACTCCAAGAGACCTACAGTGTTCCTAGTTCCATCTCTTAGGAGAGGCAAGACGGAAGGGGCGTGGATGAATAATCCAAGACTTTTTCACAAGGCAATTGCCACTAAAAGGTGCATTATTAATTTACAGCATATTTGCTAATACTTCTGGTTGGAAGGCACGTTCTCCATTAGCATTTGGTTGAAGATTTGTTTCTGGATCCCAACTGGCATCACTCAAAGCCCCGGGAGTACAGCTTGCCCTTTCCCCACACCACCCGCCTTCCCTCCCTCCTGTCTCTTCTTCCCTCCTCTGATTTCACTGCAGGCACATGACTGAGCAGTGCATTCACAGGCATGACATCCCTCTCTGCAAACAAATATATCCTGAATCCAAGCAAAAAGGAAAAAAAAACTGCAGGGCGCCTCCGCTGCTCACCCATAGATGAATGGAACTATCCGTCTTGTCGCTGGGGGTCGGAGTGAGAGGTTACTTCCAGTCTATACCTTAGCTCCTCTGCTGACGTTTGCAAGCAACCTCCTTAAAAATAAAACAAAATAAAGAGTGCAAAAAAGAATACTGCCACATCAAGCACTTAGCCAGTCCCTCTAGAACCCTTCCCAGATCGTGTCTTCTCACCACCTTTGGAAGCCACAGCTCCAGGCCTGACATACACATTTTTTTCCTGCTGACCTTTTAGTGTCCTTTCTGCCAGAGTGTGTAAACCATAAGCTGATATATGAAGGCAATTTTTAGTGGTGCCACTTGTATCTGAGTGATTGCACACACTTTACGTTTCTGGCCTGCCACCCCTTCCACCCTTCGAAGATCTCTCTATTTTCTTTTAAGGGAACCGCAACAAAGGTGAAAGAAAGTTTAACTGCTTCAGGACTTTGATGGCCAGAGCACCTGTTTGGGGGTTCATAACTGACCAGGGCCCATCTTCAAAGCTGGAATGATTTTTTTGCTACTCTAGGGATCAGCTGGGCAGGAGCGAAGCGGGTGGGAGGTTACAGCGGCACTTCTCCACTCTCAGCCCCCCAACCATGACCAAAGTGACAGATATCAAAGCCCCAAGCCTTGTCGAAGATTCAAAGGATGCAGAGTCACTATCTCCATAAATTCTAAGAGCCAGGTCCCTGGGGACTTCCTTGGTCAGAGGTCAGGGGGTAAGGAGGTAAGGGTGGAGGAGTGAGTAGGTGTCAAGTCAGAGAAGATACCCAGCTGGCAGGACCACAGAGCATTCCCAAACTCTACACCCTGCCACTGTCCTGCCCACGACCATGACACAGTGTGCTCTCGTTCTTACGGTAGCTCGCAAGCATCAAAGCCTGAGGGGCAACAAGAGGCCCTGTCAGGTGATAGGAA
>NW_007729128.1:229588-231835 GCF_000696425.1 Galeopterus variegatus
AAACTCTACACCCTGCCACTGTCCTGCCCACGACCATGACACAGTGTGCTCTCGTTCTTACAGTAGCTCGCAAGCATCAAAGCCTGAGGGGCAACAAGAGGCCCTGTCGGGTGATAGGAACCGCACACTGAAGGACGAAGTGCAGAGAAGCGTTGGACTGAGTTCAATGAAGCTCAATCTCAGCTGGCCTACTAATGTCCTCCAAGGAGGGGCAGCAGTGATGTATGAAACCTGCAATGGTCACCTTGTCCCAAGAGACTCTGGGTAGCTAGGCAGCCAGGGAAGACAACTCTTGAAAGACCATCCCTGGGCTCTTCACCCGAAGGCCATGTCCGTCCTCGCCAGTGTGTCTTAACTATCTGTCGGGAGCTCGCAGGTAATTTACCACCAATAATAAAGTTCTAATATTAAAAAATGTTTTTAACATATTTAATCAAATTCTAGTTTACTTTTATCACACAGTGCATCTACATTTGAGTAAGAATGAAAGCAAGAAAATACAACTAGCATCTGGGAATTTCCAAATCTGAAGACCATCTTGCGTGTGTCACTGACTGCAGGAGAAGAGGGCTACTGATATACCACAGAGCACTGTAGCAATTATAAATTACTCTAAGGCTGTACTTACCACCCACAAGATTCTTGGGGAGATGCTTAAAATTTGGACTTGTGTTTGGGAATGTTTTGAGTATATAAAAGTCCTCCATCCAAGGTGTGGCAGCTGAGAAAAGGATGAGAAGTTGGGGACCACCTGCTGACCAGAGCAGCACGGGATAAAGTGGGGGTCCAGGCAAATGGTCAGGAGGCAAATGACCCATGCCAGACCCTGGGGAGAAGAGAGCCACTCCAAAGACAGACCCATCCAGCCTTCTCTGCCAGGAACCTGGCTTAGGTCCCCAATGAATGCAGGCAAAGTGATCAAGTTCTATTATAGGCCATCTGGTGGGGACTGCAGAGCTGGAAAGCCCAAGGCTATCCACAGAGGAATGCTGGGAGCCATGGTCTTCCCTGCCTCCAAGCTGAATCACCATCTTGACACAATTCCAGCTCCAAGTTCTAATGGGAACATGGCCAATGGCATCCCTGTCTTCCAAGCACCAAGAACTTGAGAACAGTGGAAGTGTTGCTGAGGGCTCCAGGTTGGGCAGTTTCACCTTCAAAAAGTGTTGATAAGCCTTTGAGAGGCATTCCAGTGAGGACCTCAGGGAAGAGCAGTGGTGACAGCCCCAGGCATGGCCTTTGGGCATAATTGCCCTGTGAGTGCAAGAGACTAGCCCTGCCTCAGGCCCAGCTGGAGATCTCAGGAATACCTGTGGTGGGCAACTTTGGGTTCAGCTGAGCAGAATTCCAGGAAACAAGAATCATTTGTGCCAACTTCAGAGCTTGGGCAGCTAGAAATCAGTGCTGAAGAGAGAAAAGCCTGATATGCACCTCAGTCAAGACAGTCAATGGGTCTACAACCCTAGGAGGAGCCAATAAGGGACAGACTCCAGACAAGAGTTAATATTCACTGAGCGTTATGACCAGTCATTGTGTCAAGAAGCTTATACATATTATCTCAGTAAACTTATAGCAACATTGTGGTATTTTAACTTCATTTTACAGATGAGAAGACTAAGGCTCAGTGAGCCTATATAACTTACCTAGGAAGTAGCAGAGCCCAGAGATATCAGTCTCCAAAGCCACTCCTCTCTTCGGTGCCACATGCCACTTCATTGGTAATAATCTGCCCTACCTTAGCCCTTCTCAAATATAGTAGTCGGAACTCAGAGATTTGGAAAAGTAATGACGTCCTGTCCCCTTGAATTGTAGACCCAAACAACTTTGGGACTGTTGGAAAGCTGCACTGTCTGCAGAGTGGCCAATGCAAGGCTCAAGATTGGGGAATGTCAAGAAACTGAAGACATTTCAAAAAGATGGATTAATGGGCAATGTAGGGCCAAAATTAGTTGGGGACACAAACTGTGACTGTTTATGTCACTCCCACACTCCCATCTCCATCAAAGTGATGATTCCGTGCTCTTAACTGTGTGATGAATCTGAGAGCTTTTCCTGTCCCTACTCTTCATTTGGCAGCTAGAGTGAGGACATGGAAGAAATTACTCTCCAAAGGGCTGTCCCCAGAGAAACACAGAGGAAATACCATGTTCCCAGCCACACAAGGGGAGCTGCCCATCCCGTTTTTCTTGGGGGGGGGGTGGCATCAAGGATGCCAGAGGCTTGCTCTGGGGGTTTTTTTTTTTTTTT
>NW_007729128.1:232077-241072 GCF_000696425.1 Galeopterus variegatus
ATTCCGTGCTCTTAACTGTGTGATGAATCTGAGAGCTTTTCCTGTCCCTACTCTTCATTTGGCAGCTAGAGTGAGGACATGGAAGAAATTACTCTCCAAAGGGCTGTCCCCAGAGAAACGCAGAGGAAATACCATGTTCCCAGCCACACAAGGGGAGCTGCCCATCCCGTTTTTTTTGGGGGGGGGGTGGCATCAAGGATGCCAGAGGCTTGCTCTGGGTGTTTTTTTTTTTTTTTCACAGTTTGAGCAAAAAGAGGGTGATGCCAAATAAGGGGTTAAAAAGGGCCAGAAGCAAAGACTTCCCTTTCTTACCACTCAAAAGTGACAATTCAGCAAAGACTTCCTGTTCCAAAATTCAGTTCATTCATTCATCCATGGAATACTTATTCAGCCCCTACTTTACAAAGGGCACCATGCTAGGGGAGACAAATGCAAGGGTAAAAATAAACAGTCCCCACCTCAGGGGGCTGAGGGTCCCGCAGGGAAGTTAAACACTGAGCACATAACCACACGAGGAAATGTGAAACAACTACCATGGAAGTACCATGCAGGAGAAGCACACAGGGCAAAGGAAGCTTACAGTAAGGGAGTACAACTGAGTCAGGGGAGTGGAGGATTCCCTGATGAGTGAATGGAGAGCTGAGATTGAGGAGTGAGGAGCTACCTAGTGAACAGGAGAAGAGATCCAGATGGAGGGAAAGGCACGTGCAAAGCCCTTGTGGTAGAAAACACCATGCAAGGAGGTTGGTGGGGGTAGAGAGCAGACAGGAGATGTGGGACTAGGCTGGAGAGAAATGCACGCCCCTGACTGTGCAGCAACAAGGAGTAGGGTAAATATTAGAGTCTTCACCCTAAAAGCAAGGGGAAGCCACTGAGGGGTTTTCAGTTGGCAGAGGAAAAGACATAATCAGAGCTGCAGTTCAACAACATCATGTTGGTTTATGTGCGAAGAATAAATTCAAATGAAACACGAATGAAAGAGGAAAGTCAGTTAGGAAGCTGTTGTCAGCTCCAGTGAGATCACGAGGCTATGGACCATGGTATTCAGGTAAAGATGGAGCCAAGTAGACTGACCCAAGTTATTTGGGAGGTAAGCCAACAGATCTTGGTGATGGTCTGATTAGGGAAGATAATAAGAGTAACTTTAGTTTTCTGGCCAATGTGAGCAAATCACTGCTCCCAGAAAGTAGAAGTATGAAACTCCTTTGTCACAGATACGTGAATTCTTTTAGGGTGAAAGCAACATTGTTGCTGGGGGGGAAAGGGAAACGAATACAAGGATGTCCTGGAGACCTACAAGGCCACACCTTATCAGTGACGGCCAGAAGACCCATGTACACGCTGTTCTTTCCCAAGGTCATTGGTGCACAGTAGGATGCCTGGCACAAAGTAGATGCCCCATCTTTATGGGGAAGAGGAATCCACCAGGAACTATAAATTTCCTCTTCAACAAGTCTCATGACCTCTCCTATCTTCAGCTCGAGGGCATTGAACCAGATCCATGATTTTCAGTGCTTCTCAGAAACCTGATGTTTTCTGGAGCATGTCCATGGCCTCTTGGGGTCTGCACCTGACATGCACCTTCCTCCCACTCTTCCCATCCCCAAACCACCAAATTCTCATTTCCCTTTTTGGTGTGTTTATCTGTTATGCTCTTGCAGAGACAGTAGCTTTCCCTTGGGGGGAAAAAAGTGTTTCCCAGCAAAAGAGAGGTTTGAAAACCATTGAAAAACATGATCTTCAAGACAGGCTTCAGATCTCAATTTTATTTTTTGTTTCCTAAGTGGAAAGGACAGTGAGCTTCTGGAAGGAGAATCTCTCAGATGCTGACTCTCCATCACAAGGGATAAAAAAAAAATCATCTTCAAGTGTAAAGTAGCTGCCATAGTATCACTGCCCTGCAGAAAAGACTTCTTCCATCCAGCTCTACATTCATGACTTTCTAGCTACCACCAAACCCTACCCCTCTGGTTACCATAATACCTTCACCAAGGCTCATAGTGAGGAGAAAGAGATACAGCCAACATGAACTAGAGACTTCTTCTGTGCCATCCCTCATGGCCAACTGTCCTGTCTCCCCAGCCTCTCCCACTTTCAGAAGAAAGGTTTCATTACTGAGAGTAGCCAGGAGCTCAGAGAACCTCTTGATTGATGCTGTCAGTTAGATGAAGAGCCCTTGTGGCAGAAACTGTCTTTTCTTCATTAAGTTTGAAAACATGCCCAGGGGCTAGTCTGTGATCTGCTCATCAATAAATGGAAATATACTGATAGGCTCAAATTTATGCCAGGCTTTGGTCGGGAAAGGACAGATACTTTGTCAGTTTCCTGCCCCAAATAAGAATTCCTCAAAATCTCCTGCTGTCACTCACTGCAGCCTGACATCTGAGAGAAGGGGAGGCGGGGAGACATCAGCTTTGTTGCGAGGCTCTCCTCCAGGTGAGTCATCACTGTGATCATAGCCTCCAATCTGTGGGTTGGAAACTTGTTCTCTTAAACATGGAGGTTTACCATCTCTAATTCTCTCCAGGACACCAGGGGAGCTTGCCCCCTGAGGAGGGATGCTGGCACTGTTCTGTGCACATCACCAATGACTTGGTCATGAGGGATCTTCTAACACAGCCTCCAGGGGCTTCAGAAGGGCTGAAGAAGGGTGTGGATTAAATTTGCCAAGACGCCCAAATGTCTGTGCACACAGGCTGCAGGACAAGAGACAGGCATTGCTGCAGGGCTAGCATACAATGAAGAGAGGAAGGGAAGTGTGAAAGAGCAGAGGGGTGGAAAGAAAATAACTACTCAGAAAAGCCAAGCAGGAAGTCCTTTAATCCACCTTAAGAAATAAAATTAAAAAGGAGTTCTACTTTCTGCCATCAAAAACAAGAGAGGGCCAGCCCGGTGGCGCACTGCTACAGTGCGCCGCTTGGGAGCATGGTGGCGCTCCCACCGAGGGTTCGGATCCCACATACAGACCGGTTCCCTCTCACTGGCTGAGCGAGGTGTGGGCGCGACACCGAGGGTTGCAATCCCGTTGTCGGTCCCGGTCCGGTACGGGCACGACACTGAGGGTTGCGATCCGTTGCCGGACACGAAAAAAAGACAAAAAGGAAAAAAAAAAAAAACAAGAGAGACCAAAAATAAAAAATGATTTAAAAAGTGCAAGCCCTACAATTGCCATCAAGCCAACAGGCATCAGCTTAAGAGCTCTAACCTGTGGGTTCTCAAAAATTAACTTTTAAAGTGATTGCTCACCAATCCACCTTGGTTTCATTACATGGGGTAATATCAACATTGGCAGGCATTTCTTAAAATTCTGACTGTGCAGAGATAATGCCATAGAGCTGGGCACCTGGGCCATGGTGTAAGGATAGGAGGTAGGGGGCAGGTCTCATAATGTATGGCTCATGATTTTCATTTTCTTGCTTTTTTTTTTTTCTTATCACCAGACTTTGCTCTTTTCCTTTCCAAGTAGCATTACTTATCACTGAAGTGGAGAAATTACTTCTGCAGCTTCTTGTGGTTGTTTTACAGAGAGGCTCATGTTATATCCCTGAGCACCTTACTCCTATTCTTCTCAGTGTCCTTTGGCCTAGGAATTTTAGACCTCTACTGATACCCACTCAAACAACAACATTTTATATCAGAGTTTTGTAAACATACTTTTAATCATTTTTTTCAACAGTTATTAAGAGGCAATCATTCATTCATTCATTCTTCAGCTGACATTTATTGATCACTTACCATGAGCCACAGCCTCCCCTTCTCCTTGAGTGGACATGGAAAAAGGAAAACAATGACAAAACCATGTTAATAGGCACCATGGACAGCATCCTACTAAGGTCAGAAGGTCAGGGACAGCCTCCACTGGAGGTAAAGCTTGAAATGCATCTGAAAAGCAAAGTAGGATTTAGCAGGTGAAAAATATATGGAGCAAGAGAAAAAGAACACCCAGGCAAAGAGAGAACTATTTTTAAAGGCCCAGGGAGCAGAGAAGCAGAATATGATGTATCTGAGGAATAATCATAGTAATAAATTATATTAATAGAGCACTTACTCTGTGCAAGACACTGTGGTAAGTACTTCGTAGATATTATATCTTTTAATATTCACAACTCTAGGAGGTATGTAGGAGTATTACTTTTATTTTCAGATAAGACATTAGAGAAGTAAATTTCCTAAGATCAGGCAGTCATTACGCAGGACTTGAACTGTGGCTCTGCCTCCAGGGCCCATCCACTGCTATGGTGGCAGACAGCAGAGGCTAAGGCAGACTGTAGGGTATGATGGGTAAGGGAGGTGGTGTTAGAAATGAGGGTTACGAGGCACACAGGAGACTTGCATGCAATCTAAAGAGTGTGGACACTATTCAGTAGTCATCCAAGAGCCATGATGGATTCAGGAAGAAATGAGAGATGATTAGATTTGGAAAGATTACTCTGGTGGCAAGGCAAAGAGTCATAATAGTGAAAACGAACATGAAAAGTCATCTCTTTAGCATTCAGTCTAAAGGGACCTTTTCTGGCTTCTCTTCATAAGCTCCCCCAGTGAAAGAAAGAAAGAGAAAGAGAGGGAGGGAGTAAAGGAGAGAAAGAGAGAGAAAGGAAGGGAGGGCTGGAGGGGAGGAGGGAAAGCACAAACAAGCTTTCATTGTAAAGGATACTGTAGACTTTGCTTCTAGCCAAGACTGAGTAAAAGGAATTGAAACAACTAAAAGAGCAGACAACCTATGTGAAAAACTGGTTTACTAAACATTAGACATCAGGCAAAGAAGGACAGGGATCCCTGAGAAATGGGAAACAAATGAGCTAGTCCCTATAATTGCCCCAATTTACTTCCTGGAGAGAGTTTCCAGATCACGGTGCAAGGAGAGGACCCACCTGGAGCTCAGCAGTCTCCCTGAGTTGAAGACACGGAGTTAGTTGTTCCAGAGATACCTAGAGTTTTTAGGGAAGAGTACTGAAGAGGGGGGCAGAATGCTGCACAGAGAGAAAGAAAATTCAGGACAGCTAAAGAAAGTCCACTTCCAGAGTTAAGTTAGTACTGACAAGCTCAACTGTGTGAAGAAACTAATCAAGGCCAGGGGAAAAAATCATTTGAAAAATGATTAGTTAACCCTAGACCTAACTCCTCTGATCCTGCCTGACAAAGCATAGAAATAATACCTGAAAGGCTCAAACTGTTTCCAAGTAATTTAACAATGTCCCAGAACAAAACTCAAAAATATTTAAAGGAACATTAAAATATATAACACCTAACAAGGTAAACTTCACAATATCTGCTATCCAATTAAAAATGACCAGGGAAGCAAAGAAGAAGAAATATATGACCATAGTTAGAAGAAAAATCAATAAATTGAAATTGACTCAGAATTGACATAGATTACAGAATTAGTAAGTAAGTAAGGGCATTAAAAAGAATTATTAAAATGGTATTCCATGTTTTTAAGAAGGTATAAAAAAAAACTTGAGCATGTTATTTGTAACTTGAAAGATATATTTAGGCCCAAATCTAACCTCTAAAGATTAAAAACTACAATGTGTGAGATTAAACATATACTAGATCATATTAAGAATATATGAGACATTGCAGAAGAAAACATTAGTAAACTTTTAGACAGCAATAGAAACTTTCCAAAATGGGGGGAAAAATGAATAGAGAATCTATGAGCTGTTGAACAACTACAAAAGGCCTAATATTCATGTTATTGTAGTCTCTGAAAGTGGGAGAGCAGAAAATAATATTTGGAGAAATACTGGCTGAAAATTTTCCAAATGTGATGAAAATTATAAACCCACAGATTCAAGAAGCTCAACAAACTCCAAGCACAAGAAAACTGAAAGAAACTACATTAAAGCACATCATAATCAAATTTCTTAAAACCCAGTGATAAAAAGGGAAATCTTAAAAGCAGCCAGTGGGGAAAAAAATATATAACCATACAGAGAAACAAAGATGAGAATGGAGGCACATTTTTCTTTGGAAACAATGCAAGCTTAATCACAAAGTAGTGACATCTCTACAGTACTGAGTGGGGGGAAAATTGTCAACATAGAATTCTTTACTCTGCCAAAATAGCTTTAAAAAAAAATGGCAAAATAAAGATGTTTTTCAGACATACAAAAGCTAAAAGAATTTATTATCAGCAGATCTGCATTACAAGAAATAAGAAAAGAAGTACTTCAAGCAGAAAGAAAATGATAGCAGATGTAAATCTCAATCTATACAAAGAAATGAAGACAACTAGAAATGATAAATAAATAGTTAAATATAAATTTTAACTTATTTAAATTCCTTAAAAGATAATTGACTATTTGAAGCAAAAATAATTTTTAAAAGTATTGTGGGTTTTATAATATACATAAAAGTAAATTTATGATAAGAATAGCACAAAGACAAGTGCTGTAAAGTCCATATTCTGTACATAGAACAGTATAATATTACTTGATGGTAGACTATGATAAACTACTATGTGAATTTTAATCTGAGCATAGCTTCATGTTCACAACAGGGGCAGTTTTGTAGAGAAAGCACATTTGGAGTATAGAAGGACAAGAAGCAGCCAAGGTTTACAGTGAGGTGCATACAATGTCAATACCGCTATAGCTATTTTTTTCCTCCATTCTTTACTGGTACATCTAACTATTTGGAGTATAGAAGGACAAGAAGCAGCCAAGGTTTACAGTGAGGTGCATACAATGTCAATCCGCTATAGCTATTTTTTTCCTCCATTCTTTACTGGTACGTCTAACACCCAAGAAGAACAGTTCACTGGGATTTGGCAGTGGTCAGACTCCTGAGAAAATGGCAGCATGGAATGTCATCATTATATCAAATCCTCCTCTAGTTTACCTTTCATCTCCTTGATCAGAATATTGTAAATTGTTATATGATTATGTAAATTATATTTACAATTTATCATTTAAAGCTGATTACATAAGTATTTGACAATTCTATTATACTTCCTATGATTTCAAATTTTCTTTGGGGAACACAGGGAGCAGGAAAACCTGCCTTGTCATATATTATCTTAAGGGTGAAAAATCTCTCAAGATAATTTTTCAGGAAATCTGTATTGTTTCAGTGATTTCAACAATCTGTCCAAAAAATGGCAGAAAATCTTGGGATGGGCCTTAGTCTGGTGCTGTTATATTCTCTTCAATGCCAAGCCCCTGAAGCAATAGGATGTTGATTTTAAGCGGTATGAACACAGTTAGCAGCTGCTGTTCTCCCCAACAAGGTGACAATGTGTGGGTTAAATCTTTGATTCAGATTCAATCCCTGTCCTCATCCTGGGCAGGTGAGCTACTTTATTGAAATGGCAACCTTCTCTTGGAGCTGCCACCAGGATATCCAGCAGGAATGCCTCAAGGAGGGGCCTCTACAGCTCTGACAGAAATTCTATGCAATTACTCATGGCCTGGAACATTGCCCGTGAATGTTTTCCTGTGAAAAGAAAGGATTGGCTCAAGTGCTGTGTTAGTTGCTAGAGTGAAGAGAATGGGTATTCTGTTATTAGATGCAGTGTTCTACAAGGTCAATTATGTCAAGTTAGTTTATACTATTGTTTAGGTCTTCTATATTTTTATTGATTTTCTCTCTATTTTTTCTACTTATGGTTAAGAGGAGGTGTTGAAATCTCTCATTATAATTCTGTATTTGTTTATTTCTTCTTGTGTTTCTATCAACTTTTTTCATGTGTTTGGGAGTTCTGTTATTTGGTGCATAAATGTTTAAGACTATTACATCTCACTGGTGAATAGACTCTTTATCATTATAAAATGACACTGTTTGTTTCTAATAATATCTTTTGCTCTGAAAACTACATTATCTGATATTAATACAGCCACTTCAGCTTTCTTCACATTAGTGTTAGGATGGTGTATCTTTTTCCATAAATTTTCTTATAACTTATTGTGTCTTGATATTTAATGTGATCATTATTATGATTGATTTTAAATCTACCATCTTTCTATTTGTTAGCTATTTAAATTGTCTGCTTTTGTTCTCTTTTTCCTCTTTATTATGCCTTCTTTTGATTAAATATTTTTTATTTAAAAAATAAAAAGATTCCCTTCTATCTTTATTGCTGATTATTAGCCACATTTCTTTGTTGTGTTATTTTATGGTTGCCCAGCCAGCCATCGTGATCATTTTGATTAACTGTTCAAGTTTTTAAAAAATTGTTAAACACCATAAATACATGCAACTTTTATCTGTCAATTATACTTTCATAAAGCTCAGAGGAGAGGAATGAATAAGTAAGAAAAAAATATCTTTAATCATGCTGGTAAAAAGAAAATGTTGAACTGAGAATGTGTCTATATCTACAGTTCTAAAATCCTGAACTGGAACCTACACTTTACTGAAAATATCATGTTTATATATCTATTCACACAGAGACCTAAACACTATTAAATTCCACTTGGAATCCAAGTTGCCCCAGGCAAAGAAGAGCAGTCAGCGAATATGAGGTGGTGAATGAGAGATGAGTGTAGAGGATGCAGCCACCAATTAATTGAGTGAGACCTACTTTGTGTCCAGGACTGAGTCATATACATGTTGCTTATGGAATCCTTACCACAGCCCTGTGTGGTAATTGTTACTAACCAATTTTACAGATTCATAAAGACTCAGATGACAAGTTATCAAGTAAGTTTTACAGGGTAACATAAAAAGCAAATGGGGGAAGGCATTAGAACCCAAGTTTGTCTGACCCAAAACCCACGTACAGACTACAGCACTGATGACCTTGACAATTGTCAGAAGTGATGCGTGTGGTCCCCAGCATCTAGCACTGTATCTGCCTGGTACCAAATAAGTACTCAATAAGTATTTGTTTAATGAATGAATGAGAAATAGGAATAAAGAACAAGGTGGTGGGCCGAGCCCGTGGCGCACTCGGGAGAGTGCGGCACTGGGAGCGCAGCAGTGCTCCCGCCACGGGTTCGGATCCTATATAGGGATGACCAGTGCACTCACAGCACTCACTGACTGAGCGCGG
>NW_007729128.1:242018-257492 GCF_000696425.1 Galeopterus variegatus
AAAAAAAAAAAAAAAAAAAAAAAAAAAAAAAAAGAACAAGGTGGAAATGCAAAGACAAAGATAGACTTAAATACTGCCCACCCTGTGAGGATGTCTTATGCTGACCCTAAGTATACCCACAGAAGTGTCTTCTTTTATAAAGTGCTGTTCCACCTCCTCAAACTCAACCTTGGCACACTGCACATTTGGGGGAGATTCTCATCCCTTTCCCTCCCCCAGAAGGAAATTTCTGCATTTCTAATTTACTGAGAATCCAATAAGGATCACTTTTTCCTATTTAACTCAAGATTGGGATGGATTCCACTAATGATGGCTTAGTTTAAACAAACAGCAATTTTCCAAAAGCTAGAAACTAGCCCTGTTCTCCCCAACAAGGTGACAATAAGCAAGTTAAGGGCATCTACAGACATAAACTGGGGAAGGCCTTATACCAGCTGAAAAGAGTAATTGTACACGGGGCCCTGTCTTAGATCAGGCCTTAACTCGGATGGACTTCCTGATGCGGAGGCCAAACTACTTACATAGGATGAAAGTCTGTTTTCAAGCCATGTTAGGATTGATTCTAAAAAGGTGATGTGAATCTGCTTGTAGAGCAAGAGTCAACAAAGGCATTTCCACAAGGTTGTTGCAATCTAGAACAGGATCCCTAATAGAGCACAGAATTCCCTTCACTCATTAACCAGAAGGAGGGTACGATTGAAGCCTAGTCCTGGCCTGGCAGAGTATTTCAGGCCTCTGGGATCATGGTATGGACACAGGCTAGGAATCAGGCATGAAGCAGAACCAGTCAGGCTGTCGGGGCTGCCCTCTGTCTCCTTTGTAGGCTCATGTCTCCATTCTCCAGATTAGGTACAGGCTGTAATCCACATTCACAGAGAATCCGGGGCTGTGACACTGGTTGCTCGAGCTGTTGTGAACTAGGCTTTCAGCGCATAAACATAACCTACCTGTCCAAGCAGGTACTTGCTTTTTCCCTTCATTACGACAAGAATACTCAGAGCTACAAACAAGGTTATTACTTTTAATAAAATAGTTAATCATCTCTTATATTCGAATAGTGCTTTACATCTTACAAAGCACTTTCATTTCCGTTATCTCATGGACAAGGCCAAACCAGCCTGATAACAGAACAAATAAACAAAAATAAGAACTATTTAAAAAGAAAAAAAAAAGGCCACCTCAAGTTCAAATGCTGAAAATCCAAGAAGAAAAGAAAATAGAAGATTAGAAACATAAACCTATAACCATGGTCAAAGAGGAGAAAAACAAGTGGATCAAGAACCTACGGAGCAAAGCAGCATACAAACTGAAGCAATCAATATGAATCACAAGAAAACCAAAGCGACAGATCAAAATCTAAACCACACCAGCTAGTTCTAAAATAACCACTTACGTCTCTGAATACAGGAACAATGCGACTTCTCTGAGATAAATCATTGACACTAATTACCTGCAAAGATTTGGTGAACACAGAGCCTCCATTTTACTTAGGTAGCAAGAAGAAAAAGAAAAGAGAAATCTCAACTCACAGAGAGTGTTCATTCCTGGCATTGTTTTTCTAATTCTGATTTAAGTTCAAAATGAAGTGTCTCTAACTCAGTTGGTACACACGCTCCATCCCACTTATCAGCAACACTTACTGAGGACCTACCTACAGTACACACTGCTGGGCCCATGTATTGCTGAGCCTTGTCCCAGGAAAGCACTGTGTAATTGTACAGGATGTTTGCTATTTTATCAAATACAACAACATTGTTTGTAACTCTGAGCCTTCTTGCTGGGATTGATCAAGAGCAGAGGGGAGGATCTGGCTGGACTGGGTCATCTTTATGGGCTGGCAACACCCATCCTGGTAGATAGAGTCTCTGAAGGCCACCAACCCACAAAAAAGCTTATGCTAGGACACTGTTCTCCACAATTCAAACTCAAAAGTCAAATGTAACTAATTCAGATTAAAATGAGAGACAAGAAAGGCTGGAAATGAACCAACAGTCATATTATTTGACTACTATGTAGAAAATGGTTTTATTATTCACAGTGCATTTGATAAATTTAATGGGCTATCAACCCAGAGTTGGTTGACATCCTTCAGCACTCTCTCTAACAAAGAGATAAGAATGACCTGGAATAGACTCATCAATATTTGTCCAAGTGACCTCTTAATATTCTCAAGAATAGTTGACCCTCTGAAGCTGGCTAAGCATTTTCTTGCTAGTTGGTTTGAATGTTGTGCAGCTTTGAAGTCTGGGTGGTATATATTTGTATCTATACTTAACTGCTCTGAGACTTGGTTTCCTCCTTCATAAAAAGTTCACCTTACAGAACTACTTAAGGATTAATTGAGATAATCCATGTAAAACAATGATCTTAGAGCCCGGCACATGTTAGATATCCAAGAAATATTTCCTTCCTTGTTTTCTTTGAAAACTCTCTTGTTAAACCTTACAGAACTACTTAAGGATTAATTGAGATAATCCATGTAAAACAATGATCTTAGAGCCTGGCACATGTTAGATATCCAAGAAATAATTCCTTCCTTGTTTTCTTTGAAAACTCTCTTGTTAACCAAAAAATAAACATCAGTTTGGCATGCCACAGGTCTAGATCATCACAAATTATAAATGAGAGGAGATGCAAAGAATGGGGTGTGTATAGCTATCTGTGCATTGGTACATTTCTATTGCCTGTGTTTATGGAGACATATTTAGGCCTGTCTTGCATTCTCCATAAAACTTAAGGCTCCTCAGGGTCAAGGATTTTACTCTCTTCTTCTTTCATAATTTCCCTTATGAGTACTCAATTATTGTATCAGGTATATTTACAATGTGTGCATATATACACCTACATTCCACATGATCTGCAGTCACTGGGGAATGAGCTATCCATATTTGTAAATATTTCTGATAACTGAACCCTACTGTATTATAAATATCCTTCTAAATATTGTGGCAACTTTAGCAAGAAACATTTCTACCATTTTATACATTTTCTTACCTTTTTATACCTACTTGTATACTTTCTATGTTCCTTTTTGTATACTACTCATGTCTTGATCTTTTTGGTTGCTCAGAAACAAGCATTCAGTATTACAGGATTAGCTTATACTATAGGTATGCCATCATGAATGCTAAGAATGGAGGGTTTCTACACAAATTGTCCAAGTAATAGCTATGAGATTTAGCCCACGGATTTGGAAACATCTACTTGGATAGCTCTTTCTGCATAATTTTTGGCTCTTGGTCATTGGGATGGTTAATTTTATATGTCAACTTGATTGGGCCATGGCGCCTAGACATTTGGTAACCTATTATTCTGGGTGTGTCTGTGAGGGTGTTTCTGGATGAGATTAATTTTTGAATCAGTAGACTGATAAAGTAAAATGTTCTCCATAACGTGGGTAAGTCTTATCCCAGCACTGAAGACTTGAATAGAAGAAAAAGGCTGAGTAAGAAGGAATGCCTCCTGCCTGACTGCAAGTTGAACATGTTTCCTGCCTTTGGACTCAAACTAAAAAACTGACTTTTCTTGGGTCCTGAGCCTGCTCCTTTCGGCCTGGAATTTACACCATCCACTCCCCTGGATCTCCAGTTTGCCACCTGCAGATCTTGGAACTTTTCAGATACCATAATCACATGAGCCAATATGATAGACAGGTAGATAGATAGGCATATAGATAGATGGATAGGTGGGTAAATGGATAGATAAATCCTGTTGGTTCTGTTTCTTGGGAGAACCCTGACTAATAGCATTATGTATGGCCACCCCAGAGCTAGACAAGAGGGATCCCTACTCTGGACCTCATATTTTAGAGAAGCCTACTTATCACAAACAAAAAATAAAATGAAAAATGCATTTATTAAAGAACACATGGGCACCTCTGTCACTCAGGATCCAGCACTCATTACTGCCACTGCACAACCAGTAACCATCAACATCCACTCCCATGATCGACACTGTTCAGGCCCCAGGGAAAGTCTTCACTACATCATTCTTCCTGTACTCTCAAAACAAAAAGCAACTGTATTTGAACACCATGAATATCTGTGGGCTGCTGTGCTGCTGCTAATGCTGGTACTGACACTGTTTCAGAATATGGAGAAATTGAGCCTTAGAACTGCTTAGCTAAAAGAATAGACATATGAGTTATCTTGTCAAATCCTTTCCCTTAGATAGCTTGAATTCAATAGATTCTTGCATAACTTTGGTTTCCCAGAAGTGCTGAGCATTCTTTTCATGCTTTTCTTTGTGACCCAATTCATGATTTCAGAGGTACTCATGAATAACCATGGTATTTACCACAGTTGCATAGGGTGACTAAGGAGCATTTTGCAATCTTCACCAATTCATATTATTCTTACATGTGTATAAATATCTAGGTGTAACGTTTACAAAGCATGATAGTAAATCTTTAGCTTAGTAAGTAGATGGGCATTAAATGCTAAAATCGAGAATAATTTTATTTTCTTAAAAGTGAGATTTAATGACATTTTTAAAAGTTAAAGATGTCAGCTTTATTTATATAACTTCGATTTAAAACTTTGATACCATTAGTTACAGCTTATATTTTGTCTTTTATTATAACAGATACTTTTAAATATTTTAGAAGAAAAATAACTTTTCGAGAGCCTAAATAAATATAATTTTAACTTATATTTTATGTTCACTGTACATTACATTTTTACAAAAACTTATTCATTTGTACACTTTCATTACAAAAATAGTTTTATTTATTAGATCACTACCATCAATAGAAAACCAAATGTGTGAAAAATCTGATCACTATAATTAGTGATTTTTGTTGAAATTAAAGTAAGGAAATAAAATACATATAAAATATATGCCTTCATTTTATTACTCAACCAAACATCATCAACCATAAAAATGACTCAGATACGCTCAGTGACAATTAAATTCTGTCACCTTTGATTTTCTGCCAATTTTCAGTCATATAAAAAGAATAGTTTTAAACGTATTTGTCAATTTTGCTGTTAGGAAGGTATAATCGTCAAGATAGGAGGATGGACGTATTATATAAGTAATAGTCCGTTAGCTTGATTTACAACTTTGAAATATTTGGACTTACTCGTATGTTACATGGGCCTCCCTTTGCTGTCTTGCATTAGACCCCACAAATATTGGAGTAGGGTTACCGTCGTGTTCCCAACATGTTCAGGTTATCAAGCAAGTAAACTTCAAGGGCAAGGCGTGACTGTACACATGCCTACATAAATGACATCTTTTTTATTTTGTTTTTTAAGTTCAAGAAGAGACATATTGAACTGGGGTCATAAATGTGGGGGAAATTCGGCGGATCAACTGGTGCCTGAAACATCAAACATACAAATGCATGAGAGGGAGGTTGCCAGGATTTCGCCATGAAGGCCGACTGCTTCTTAACTCACCAGGCTGCCTTGGTGTGATGTGACACCAGGGTGAGCAGCAGAGGCCTTCTCTACCAGCCTGTTACAGTGGCTGTGAGTCCCAAGAGTTTTTTTGTTTTGTTTTCTTTTGTTTTTAGTGAGTCAGCATATGCTTTAGAGCTCTCCTCAGAATGCAAATACCCAAGGAAGACAGCACAATAAAGCATTATCAGCCACCAAGTCTTCACATGTATTTTCCACTGGCGGTGAGCTTATTGGTTCCCTGGCAATAGGTCCAGACAAAGAATTAGTAATTTTGGGTGGGAGGCATGGACCACTATGCTGTCTACTTGGGGCAGGTTCAGGAAGGTGAGGAAGAGGAATGGTCAGTATCTTGGTGCTTGAGAAAGAAGCTCAGAAAGAGGAAGAGGCGACATGAAGGGCAGGAGCGCCTGAAGACAAATGCTACCTACTTCATAATTTCTCCTAAGGCTGGCCTGTTTCTTCTTTCCTAATCACCCAAACTGGCTCTCTGGCAGGGAAGTCACCAGATTCCAGAGCTTCTGTGGCCCCATCTCTGAGAAGAAGCAGGTACACTGCGATCAAGTTCCCCTCCCCCTCAGAGAGGGGCAGTGTAAATGCTAGGTGTAGAGTTTTATTCCAACGGTAGACCCTCAAGAGCCCATAAGGCTCAATTTCCAAGGTGCAGGAGGGAGCCTCAGGAACATGACATTCTCAACAGCTGACCATGGGGGTTGACCACTAAATTTGTGGTCTTAAAAAAGATCTTTGGCTCTTTATGCCTCCATTTCTCCATTTATTAATGGAGATAGCACCATCTGTTTTCTTCACTTATTCATAGAAAAAGCATGAGAATAAATGAGGTGGCACATGCGAAAGAAACTCTCCCTACCCACTACAGTGTTGTTGGTTGGTCTAGTAAGGGACTTCCCCTAGTGGTAGACTAAGGCATAGGAATGAGTTTAGGGAGAAGGAAAAGCGTAGTAGAAAATTTAAAGGAAATTATGAATGAGTCTTCAATGCGGCTATTGAAATGACTCAACAGTCTGTCTCCTTTGGCCAGGAATGGCCCTAGAAATAAATGAGAAGGTAGAATGTGTCATTTTCTATCCATTTAAATGCAGTTAATTTCTCCCTGTGTGGTGCAGGGCTCTGCACTCCCAGCCACTCTTCCCTATGCTCACTGTATGCTCATATTCTGAAAAACTTTACTAGAGAAATGGTCACATTTGTACACTAATTCATGGACAATTACTGTAAAGTAAATGTACATGATCTTTTAAAGTCTGTGGCACACTGCCTTAACTCAAAGAAGTGACCAGCACTAGGGATTTGATTTCATATATATGGAGGATGGTATCTTAGCAATGAGGGAGGGCTTTGCTACCCCAACTCACATAACATATAGGATCACCCAGTTCATCCTTTCTAAAGACATGCAATCTGGAGAGAAAGATAGCTACAAAGGTATGGCAGAATTTTACACCTTCAGAATAGCTGTGCACCTTACTGCAGTTAATCCTCACAATGATTGAGGTGGGTAAGCATTGCTGTTTCACAGATGGAAAAACAGAGGCTCACAAGTGAAGTAGTATCCCCAAGACATATACATGAGTACATAGTGAAACCCAGATGGGAACACACAGCCTCCACACGCTGAAGATACTAACCAGTCTGCATAACACCTCTCAGGAGAGAGTGTCCTGAGAAGCTAGATCCACACAGGTGAGTGCTCTTTGACAAGTTTTTCCTAGTAAATGCTTAAGGACTTCAAAGCTCTTCTTGAGATCTAGACTCTATGATATTACCCTTCTGCTGGCTTTTACTGTCTGGATTTATGAACCAAAGGCAGGGGAGGAAAGTTAATTCCAGGTGTAACTTGTTTCTCTGGATGCCTCTAATAGCTTACCCTTGCTCAATGGGCCTTTCTTCATTGGGGGACCATAACAGGGGATGGAGGGGACATGGAAGTCAGGGAAAGAGAAATTGCAGCCGCAGCTTTAGAACCGTGGGCAACAAGTAAATAACCAATGCAACTCTTCACCTCCAAAGCCTTTGGACTGTTCCATCTGTTGGCAAAGCAAGACCTCTGTGAGTTTATTCTTAGTAACAGCTTCATAGTGCTCTGTGGAGCCTTGAAACTTGGTAATGCCCTCCTAGATTATTCATTCTCTTCTCATGTATCATGTATGTGAAACAGAAAGATCAATTTTCATCTTATTTGATAGATGAGAAAACTCAAGATCAAGAGTTGTTAAGTGCCTTGCCTATGGTCACACAGCTAGTAACTAGAAGAATTAAGATTAAATGCCAATTTTCTGACTGCCAGACCTAGATTCTTTCCAATCATCCCTGCAGTTTTTTAAAAGCCATATGATTCCACATTTCACTCCTAATTATTTATTCCATAGAAAAGGAAATATGTATTATCTACACAAAGACTCATACACAAATATTATAGCAGCTTTATTATCTAGCCATGACTGGAAATGCCCCAAATGTCCATTAAGAGATAAACAAACTATGGTATATGCATACAATTAATGTTCCTTTGCAATACAACACAGAAACCATTGATCTACACAACAACGTGGACAAATCTCAAAATAATTATGCCGAGTGAAAGAAGTTAGACAAAAAGAGCACATGCTACATAGTTCCACTTAAATAAAACTCTAGAAAATGCAAACTAATCGATAGTGACAGGAAGCAGATCCGGGGTTGCTTGGGGATGGAAGAGGGGACCAGAGGGATAGGAGTGAAGGACTACCAAGGGACACAGAAAATTTGGGGGGCCTGGGTATGTTCACTACCTTTACTGTGGTGATAACTTCACAGGTGTAAGCACTTGTCAAAATTTATCAAATTGTATGCTTTAAATATGTACAGTTTATCGAATGTCAATTATACCTCAATATAGTTGTTTTTAAAAACCATATGGCTCTATTTGGGCTTAGAATGTGGCAATTCAGTTATCCACTACCTCACCTGACCCACAAAGATGCTCTCCTTCCTCAGGCTTGATCTGCAACAAGGGCTTGCTGGTGGGACAGTGGAAAGTGACCTGACCAATACTGATTAATTGTATTATATCACATATTAGTCTTTTCTTCCACTTTATGAATACAAATCTATCTTCACTCCAGGCAAAGAATTTTCTTTTTTCTTGCCTGGGGACCACTTAGAAAAACAAACAGAAGCAGTTATCATTATTCTTCCTATTAAATAAGCCTAGTAAACATTTGGACTAGCTGTACAGATTTAAGTCAGATATTTCAATTGTAGAGGGCTGCAAAAATGCAGACAGGGAACAGAGAGAGTAAAAGGGAGAGCAAAAAAGTGGGGGGGTGGGCAAGAGAGAGAGAAGAGAGGAGACCCAAGAGCTGGAGACAATAGAGCAGGAAGGGCTAAAGGTACAGCCAATGCCCTTCATGAAAATCAACCAGCAGACTGCTGTGCTGCGGGTTTCCCAACCTGCAGTGAATATCAAGAACCCACCACACAGCCGCCCTGGGACTCAGATGTCGGGTGGAACTTTTGTGCCTGTGGACTTGAGAAGCTATAGATGACCTTATCCATCCAAGATAGGAAGAGGGACCAAGTCTTTCCCCTGAGAGTCCTCGAAATCTTTCCCCTCCCTACCCATGAAAGGAACCTGAACTTCAGCTGAGCCATCCCACATACTTGGCCTGCTCAGAAATAAATATGCAATCCAAGACCTGGGGGCAGGACACTTGAATTGGATTGTCAAGTTGTCAAGAAGTAGACATGATGTCAAGGTTGGACAAAGTTTTTTGCTCACTTATCCGAGTGAAGAGAGAATTAGTTTAAAGTTGGTGGATTTCCTGCAAAGAGATGCCATGACTCTGCCCTGGGCTTTCTCCCCAGGAAGGGGTTTGCAGCTCCCTGGCTGGGCACCATGTTGTTATTGCTAAGTGCTTTCCTGGAAAACCTGTCTGTCATTGATGGCCTGAAGCAGGAGGAAACTTCCTACCTGGCTATGTATATTAGTCAGGATTCTCCCGAGAAACAGAACCAAAAGGATACACATAAATACATGAGAGGGGATTTATTATGGGTATAGGCTCATGCAATTAGGGAGGCCAAGAAGTCTCACAACATGCCATCTGCAAGCTGAAGAACCAGAAAAGCTGGTGGTGTCCAAAGGCCTGAGAACCAGGGAAGCTGATGTCCAAGGGCAGGAGAAGATGGATGTCCAAGCTCAAGAAGACAGTAAATTCACCCTTCCTCCACCTTTTGTGCTATCCAGGCCCTTTACAGAATGGATGATGTCCATTCACACTAGGGAGGACAGTCCTTCTCTACTCAATCTACTGATTCCAATGTAATCTCTTCCAGAAACATCCTCACAGACACACCCAGAAATAATGTTTTATCAGTCATCTGGGTATCCCTTAACCCAGCCAAGTTGACACATAGAATTAATGATCACACGAAGACACCTCAAATATCAGGCATGAGTCTTCTAGAATACAGGCATCAAAGCACTGGGGTGTCTGTGTTGCCTGAATTACTGACACTCGAAGTGATCTCTTAGGAGAACCAGATAAAATCAGCTGGCGGTGCTTATTAAAATGTGCATACCCATTAAATCTGAATCTCTGAGGACACTGCCATACATCTGAGTTTGAACAAGCTTCCCCAGATAATTCTTACCCATACCAGCATTTAGGAATTGCTGCTCTTCCAGCTTACAAGGCTAGGGACCAGGTGTCTTTCTCATACACAATTCAATATTGGAGTTTCCTCAGTTTATGGGGAGAAAAGGGGACACCTCCCCATAAAATGACCAAGATCTTTCCTGCCATGGATATATCTCATAAAAGAATTCTCATGCACACAAAGTTACATATTCCACAGGACAGAATAAAGGGGGAATCCTTCCTCCCAATTATTTGCCCTTCCATGGAAAGGCACATAGGAAGTTGGGCAGGCAGAGCCCATGGTGTGCTGTTGCTGAGTCCAGCCCTGCACAAGGCCCAGTCCTCTCACTTGATGTAATCCCAGTTTGTCCTTATAACTTCCCTGTGAGCTACAGGTCATTCCTCCTGTTTTATGGTAGGGCTTAGCACTCTTGCTGAGTATTCCTGACCTAGCAAGCCTTGATCTTGTATAGAGAGTGCTGCAGTCACTAGGGGTCCAGACACCAAAATGTCACTGAGGAAGGTGAACTTCCCTGTGAGCTACAGGTCATTCCTCCTGTTTTATGGTAGGGCTTAGCACTCTTGCTGGGTATTCCTGACCTAGCAAGCCTTGATCTTGTATAGAGAGTGCTGCAGTCACTAGGGGTCCAGACACCAAAATGTCACTGAGGAAGGTCCTAGTAGGCCCAGAGAATTTATCAGGATCCAAGAGCATAATCCTGTTCCACCAATACTTCTTCCTCAAAAATCATCCCATTTTCCTCATTTCCAAATAGCTGGCTTGGGTTCCAATGCCCCCATGGTAATCCCTTCCTCCCTCCCTCCCTCCCTTGAACACTTTGGGCTAAAAGTTTCCCCCAAAAGGACATGCTGTGACTCACACACCACCCAGATACCTGGGGGTGGGGCAGAGACCCTGAGAAAGAAGAAAGTCACACCTGTACCTGAGTCACTGCAACATGGAATACAGCAGGACAAACACAGCTTGTCAGGTCACGTCTGCTCAAGCTTTGAGGCAGGCGTTTCCAGATGTGTGTCATGCTGTTTGCAACCAGGTGGGCCCAGGTGTCTTGGCTGCATGCCTCGTCCCAAGCCCCACCTCCACCCCCAAGGGGATGCCCTGCCCCTTCCCAGGGAGTGAACACAGTCAGATCCCTTCATGTCTTAGAAACAGGCGGGGCCCAGGCCCAAGGACCTGGTGACCAAGGATGGGTATGGTTCACCTGTGGAGATGAGAGCCAGGCTAGTAAGCTCCAATCTGATGAAAGAGAGAGACATGAACTAGAGGCATGGAGGCTCACTTCCTCCCTCCTTCTCTCTGTAATGTCTTCATCTGCAAAATTATGGCCTCCCTTTGGGTTCCCCTGAAAGCAGACCATGAGTGAAGGATTTGGATGCAGGTACTTTATTTGGTAGGCAACTGCAGAAAACACTGGGAAGGAGGGAGGAAAACGAGACAAAGCAGGGAGAACAGCGAGGAAGGGAGCCACTTACAGGGCAGGCAATGAGACACTATCCCTCTTGGACCCCTTTTAGGACCCAGACCATGAGTGAAGGATTTGGATGCAGGTACTTTATTTGGTAGGCAACTGCAGAAAACACCGGGAAGGAGGGAGGAAAACGAGACAAAGCAGGGAGAACAGCGAGGAAGGGAGCCACTTACAGGGCAGGCAATGAGACAATATCCCTCTTGGACCCCTTTTAGGACCCTTGTATAACATGCCAGAGAATTGTCCCACCAAAGGACAGAGAAGCTAGAATGTGTACCCATGAGCTCTGTCCCACATTAGTTGGAGATTGACCCTGAGGGTGTTAAGACCCTGGGCTGCCTTGTATATGCATCGAGCAAGCTCCCACAGAGAAGGAGAAAAAGCCCTTGGGCATGGAAGCCAAGAGGCATGTGGACTTGAGGCAAGAAATTGTCAGCAGGCATGGGTATGCCCACTGCACCCACAGGTGTCCTCAGGGTGGGGCCACGGAGATCGTTGATGCACCGATAGCATGGCCTATACTTATCTTCCCCATGGGGTGTTAAAAGGATTAAATGAGACAATGTATAAAACCCTTGACACAGCAGCACATAAGCACATATGCAAAAAAGACCTCAATTATCATTAACTTTTGGTTTCACATCACACTTCATAAACTCTCCTCACCAGATTGGCAACACAAATGCCTTCCTCCTGCTGAGATTCAAACCTAAAGTTCCTAGGGACCAGCACCTGCCCAGGCCACAGTCTAGATGGATTGAGGGGTCACTGGCACATGGCACTGTGTGACTACCCCAGGGGACAGTCAGCGTAGCACAGCACATCCTCTCCACAGAGCCCCTCCCTGGCTGAGATTTCACCCTGTCCACTGTGTGAAGTCATTCTAACCTGGACAGGAGTCCTTGCTAAATTCCCTTGTGATCTCTTGGCACTCACATCCTCAAATGTCCATGGTATTCTCAATTTATCTTCTCTGTTCAAGTTCCATCACTAGAACACTCTAGCCAAACAATGCAGAAATCCTGCCAAGCGGATGCCTTCAGAATTCGCATGGAACTCATGGGCATTAAACACAAACTAAACCCAGGGCTGGATCACAGACAATGACTGTGGTTACCCAAATGCCACTCAGTTAGGAAGAATATAACCTGGAATAGGAATTAGCCAGTGGGGAGCCAATACTCCTACTTTGTAGTTGAGAAAACCCAACATCAATAGAAGGGATTTATCCAAGGTCATTTAGATGGTCCTAATTTTGTTTGTTCATGCATTTATTTGACAGACATTAGTTTGGCATCTACTATATGCCAGGTGATTTTTAACTGTATGCCAGGTGCAAATAACACAGCAAGAAACAAAACAGATAAGTTTCCCACTCTCATGGTGCCCACATTTTCCTGGGAAAAACAGACAGTATACAGGCAAATAAATAAAGATTGTATTTCAGGTAGTGATTTGCACTCTGAAGAAAATAAAGCAGGCTAAGGACACAGTAAGTTATAGTATGGGGGAGAGGGGCACTATTTTAGACAGAATCGTCAGGACACAATTTAGAATGTTTAGAATGTGACGTGTAAGCAGACTCATGCATTAGAAAGAGTGAGCCATGCACGTATCTGCGGAAGAGAGCTAGAGACAAGGAACAGAGGTGTGAAGGCCCCGAGGCTGGGAGGCCCTTGTGTGCTAGAGAAATGAGACAGGCCAGTCTGGCCAGCACATAGTGGGCACGGGACTGAGCTCTGGGAAGCCAGAGGCAGCAGAGCCCACTCGGGAGGAAGGTAGAACATGTGGGTTCAGAAGCAGGTGCACTGATATGTTTCCTGGTTCACACATTCTCATCAACTGCTTCTATTTGTCTCAGGGAAATAAGAAGTGAGATCCTCAGCACAAAGAGAGGAACTAGAAGGAATGATGGTGTTGTAAAGGGAGGGGAGGTTTGAAATATTTCCTGGAAGAAAGGGCAAGTAAATTCACGAAGGGAATGCAATAAGATTGCAGTACTGAGATTTGTCATCACAAATTTAAAGTCAGCACAGTTGTGTAATTTCTCAACCACCTTTAGCTACTCGGACGTGGGCCCAGGGTAAGAAAAGAGTTGGGGTTTTGACAGGAGAATTCGGTGGAGAGGGAGTGGGTAAGAGGGCTTGATACACACTGGACATGTGTGTGTATCAACCATGAACCTAAGCCTAACAAAGGCAACAGGCAGTGAAAATGTGACAGAATCAGTGGATTGAAGGTCCCGTTGGGACTAAAGAGTGTTGAACTGGGAGTGCTGAAAAATTAGGATATAATGTTCAGAAAGGAGGGGCTTGAAAATAAGACTCTAGCAGAGGAGCAGTTACAGGTGTTGATAAGAACTAGGTATAACCGTGGAAATGTGTGACATCTACTATCAGCCACTCGATGGCAAACAGGGGCCAGGCCAGAGTGAGTGGTCCAGGGGTTACTGCAGGAGTCTAAGACACAGTGTCTGCCCCACACAAATATAAAATGTGGCTGCTGTGCCAGAGCCATGAGCAGGTAATAAGAGCCAATAAGGTCACACTGAATGATGGAATCTTAACTTTATACAAGGAGTTACATATAACTTCATGGAAAGCAGTGGCTTGCCTGAATATTCTGTGTGGCACACATAACATTATGTCTGCTAGTTCATTATCCTTATTCTATAAACCATAACATCAAGGCTCAAGAAGAAACAAAGTCACTTGCCCGGAATGATGGAATCTTAACTTTATACAAGGAGTTACATATAACTTCATGGAAAGCAGTGGCTTTCCTGAATATTCTGTGTGGCACACATAACATTATGTCTGCTAGTTCATTATCCTTATTCTATAAACCATAACATCAAGGCTCAAGTAGAAACAAAGTCACTTGCCCAAAGCCCAACAGTTAAAGTGAGGCAAAACGAAAGCCCCGCCGTGTCTTCTGACTCCTGGTCCAGTTCTCTTTTGACTAGAAAACAGAGTTTGACGTGACATCATTACATGTGGTCTCGGAGGTCAGACTACTTGGGTTCAAATCCCAGACTTCGTATTCCTGGCCAGCTCAATGACCTTCAACAAACTGCTTGTTCTCACCATGCCTCATATCTCTCCCTGTAAAAGTAGGACAATACAGCACCTACCTCAAAGGGCGAGCTGACAAAATAAAGCTTGAATAAAACTTGCCTGGGACATAATAAGCACTCGAAAAGTGTCAGGTGTTACTATAATAAAGTGAGAAGTCTACGCTGCCCCTCTCAGACGCATTTGTGGAAAACCGAGGTAATGCCACCTGCCAGCCCCACCCCCTTCCTGCCTCTGATAAAGGCTTCATGGAAGATTGGGGACTTGAGCAAGGTGTTGAGGGCAGTCAAGAGGATCCTCAGATTTAGATGCATGGAAAGGTGCAAGGAGGGCTTGTCAGATGTGGTAACAGCATAAGCAAGAACCTGGAAGCGGGCTTGTTCACGAGGCAGTAAGGAAACAAGGTATCCCAGAAAGGAAGGGCCCGGGAGGCCCTGGGACTGGAGGAAAACTGAGCAAGTGTGGGGATGGTCCCCTCTCAAGCTTCTCTCTATCACGTGCTCCCAGGGAAAAACAGAAAGTAATGCCACCTGCCCTCCCCACCCTCAGCTGCGCTTCCTTTCAGTGGCTTCTGTGAGCCGGAGCTGTTCCTCAGAAACACTGAGCCCCAAAGAATCCATCTGAAACCATCTCCTAGTGAACCGAGTCCATCAGCAGTTGCAGAAGCACGAAGGTGATGGGGCAGAAGCTGTCATCTCAAGTAGAATTCGACATCCATTTCAATGCCCTACATGTTCCCCACCCACCCCCAAACTGGAAGATAAAGAAAAATAGTGGATGAAAACAGTGTCGGATTAAACTTCAATGAGAATAAGATTTGAATGATAGTGGACACTCTACTTAATTGACCTTGTTATGAGCAGCT
>NW_007729129.1:0-52671 GCF_000696425.1 Galeopterus variegatus
CCTCCCTTCCTTCCTCCCTCCCTTCCTTCCTCCCTCCCTCCCTCCCTTCCTCCATTCCTCCCTCCCTCCTTACTTAGCTCCCACTGATGAGTGAGGACATGTATTATTTCTCTTTCTGTGCCTGGCTTATTTCACTTGATGATTTTCTCCAAGCTCATCCATGCTCCTGTGAATGGCAGAATTTCATTCTTTTTTAAGGCAGAGTAGTATTTCATTGCGTGTGTGTGTGTATGTGTATATATATATATACACATACACACACACACACCATGTTTTCCTTATCTAGTCATCTGTTGATAGACATTTAGGTTGGTTCCATATCTTGGCTATTGTAAATAGAACTGCAATGAACATGGGAGCGCAGATATCCATTAGACATGATGATTTGCATTCCTTTGGGTATATTTTAGTAGTGGGATTGATGGATCATATGGTAGTTCTATCTGTACCTGTTTGAGGAATCTGCATACTATTTTCCATAATGGCTGTTCCTAATCTACAGCTCCACCAACAGTATAGAAGGGTTCTTCTTCCTCCACATCCTTGTCAGCATTTGTTATTCTTTGTCTTTTGGATAATAGCCACTTTAACTGGGGTGAGATGATATCTCAATGTGGTTTTGATTTGCATTTTTTGATGAAGTGTGATGTTGAGCTTTTTTTTGTCAGGAACTGTTGGCCGTTTTGTATATATTCCTTTAAGAAATGTATATTTGGCTCTTTGCCTACTTTTTAATTGGATTAGTTATTATTTTACTGTTAAATTGTTTGAGTTCCTTTTATATTCTGAATATTAATCCCTTGTCAGATATATAGTTTGCGAATACTTTCTCCATTCGGTAGATTGTCTTTTCACTCTATTGCTTATTTCCTTTGCTGTGCAAAAACTTTTTAGTTTGATACAATTCCTTTTATCTTTTCTTTTGTTGCCAGTGCTTTTGAGGTCTTATTCATAAAGTCTTTGCCCAGAACGACAGCCTGAAGAGTTTCCCCTGTTTTCTTCTATAACTTTTATAGGGTCATGTCTTATGCTTAAGTCTTTAATCCATTTTGAGTTGATTTTGTATATGGTGAGAGGTACGGGTCTAGTTTCATTTTTCTACAAAAGGCTATTCAGTTTTCCCACCACCATTTATTAAAGTCTGTCCTTTCTCCTATTTATGTTCTTGTGCCCTTGTCAAAAATCAGTTGGCTATATGTACATGGATTGATAACTAGGTTCTCTATTCTGTTCCATTGGTCCATGTGTCTGTTTTTATGCCAGTACCACGCTGTTTTGGTTACTGTAGTTTTGTAGTACAAATTAAGTCAAGTATTGTAATGCCTCTGGTTTTATATTTTTTCCTCAGAATTGCTTTGGCTTTTGGGGATCTTTTGTTATTCCATATGAATGTTTGGATTGTTTTTCTTATTTCTGTGAAGAATGTCATTGGTATTTTGATGGGGATTGCATTGAATTTATAGATTGTTTGGGGAAGTATGGACATTTTCACAGCAGTAATTCTTCCAATCCATGAACGTGGGATGCCTTTTCATCTTTTTGTGTCCTTTTTAATTTCTTTCAGCAGTAATTTGCAGTTCTCATTGTAGAGATCCTTCACCTTCTTGGTTCAGTTTATTCCTAGGTATTTTAATTTTTGGTAGCTCTTGTAAATGGCTTGCTTTCTTGATCTTTTTCTGCTACTTCATTGTTGGAGTATTAAAACCATACTAACTTTTGTATATTGATATCGTATCCTGCAACTTTACCAAATTCTTTAACCACTCTAAGAGTTTTATGGTAGAGTCATTAGGTTTTCCTAGATATAGGATCATGTTATCTACCAACAGGGACAATTTGACTTTGTCTTTTACAAATGGGTGCCCTTTCTTTCTTTCTCTTTCTGATTGCTCTGACTAGTACTTTCAATACTATATTAAATAAGAGAGGTGAGAGTGGGCGTCCTTTTCATGTTCCATAGATGTCTACCAAGTCCAATTGGTCTAAAGTATAGTTTAAATCCTATGTTTCTTTTTTTAATATGTTGCCTTCAATACTATATTAAATAAGAGAGGTGAGAGTGGGCGTCCTTTTCATGTTCCATAGATGTCTGCCAAGTCCAATTGGTCTAAAGTATAGTTTAAATCCTATGTTTCTTTTTTTAATATGTTGCCTAGATGATCCATACAGTGTTGACAGAGGGATATTGAGGTCCCAAACTATTATTGTTCTGGGCTCTCTCTCTCTCTCTTTAGGTAATGTTTGCTTTATTTATCTGAGTACTCTGATGTTGGGTACAGATTTGTTTATGATTGTTATATTCCCTTGCTGGATAGATCCTTTATCATTATATAATGATCTTTGTCTCTTTTTATAGGTTTTGGTTTAAAGTCTAGTTTACCTGATATAAAAGTAGCTATTCCTGCTCATTTTTGGTTTCCATTTGTGTGGTGTATCTTTTTCCATCCCTTCACTATTAGTCTGAGTGAGTCTTTATGCATGAGGTGAGTTTCTTGTAGGCAGCGTATAGTTGGGTCTAGTTTTTCAATCCATTCAGCCAGTCTGTATCTTCTGAGTGGGGAATTCAATCTATTTACATTTGGGGTTGTTATTGAAAGGTGTTGTCTTACTCCTTTCTTTCCCTTTTATTGTTTGTCTTCAGTGGTTGTTGGTTTTTTGAGGTGGTGAGATATAGTTTCTTTTTCTTTCTCATTTGCATATCTGCTCTAACAGTGGGTTATGTTTTTTCTTGTGTATACATGGTGGTGATTATTATTTTTTGGATTTCAGATGTAGTATTTCCTTGAGGATTTCTTGTAGGACTGGTCATGTAGTGGTGAACTCATGAAGTTTTTGTTTGTCTGGGAAATACACTATTTCTTCTTCATTTCTGAAGGATAGCACTACTGGTTATAGTATTCTTGGCTGGCAGTTTTTTCTTTAGGTACTTTTAATATATCATCCCATTTTCTTCTGGCATGTAATGTTTCTGCTGAGAAATCTTTTAGTCTGATAGGGACTTCCTTTCAGGTGACTCGATGCTTTTCTCTTGCTGTTTTTAGGACTCTCTCTTTGTCTTTTACTTTTGACAGCTTGAATGTAATGTATCTTGGACAGCATCTTTTTTGATTGAATCTGGGGATCTTTGAGCTTTTTGGATCTGGAAGTTTGTACTTCTTCCAATATCTGGGAAGTTTTCCACTATTATTTCATTGACTAGGTTTTCAATGCCTTTTCCTTTCTAGTCCCCTTTTGGAACATCCATGATTTGATGTTTTTGCACTTAAACTTGTCTGATAGCTCTCATAGATGTTCCTCATTATTTTTAATTCTTTTTCCTTTTTCTTTTTCTTTACTTTTTTTTTTTTTCTTTCTCGCCTGGGTTATTTTTAAAAAGACTTTCTTCCAGATCCAAAATTCTTTCTTTTGCTTTCTCTAGCCTGCTGCTGAAGCTCTTGGTTATATTTTTCATTTCTTTGAATGAATCCTTCAGTTTCAAGAATCTACTACATTCTCTTTAAAGGTATCTATCAGTTTGTCAATTTCTTCCTTCATATCCTGGATAGTTTTTATCATTTTATTCTTTCATATCCTGGATAGTTTTTCTCATTTTATTCTGTTATCTATCTGAGTCTTCTTGTGTCTCACTTTGTTTCCTTTAGTTTGTTGCTTGGAATTCCTATTTAGTCATTTCAGAGGTTTTTTGCTGTTTGGGATCTGGTACTTGATAAGTATTGTTTTACTTTGGTAGTGTCATATTTTCTTGTTTTTTCATATTTCTAGTATCTCTACATTGATGTGTAGTCATCTGGAGGAACAGTTGCTTCTGTTACTCTGCAGTATCGTTTGAGGAGAGAGACTTCCTCCTGTAGATGTGTTTGCATTTACCATTGTGTATGGTTTTTTAGTATTGCTTCTGGGTAGACACAGTAGTATAGTCTCTATCTGGTTAATTCAGCAGGATTCAATGTTGGAGTTGTCTGAGTGCCTCCATGGCCTAGGCACTGGTGCACTTAGTGGTTCCTTGCTGAAGTGAGTGACACTGTGTTGGGTCATCAGGATGCAGGTGATATCTCAGGTACTTGTGAGAAGTGCCTGGGTGCCCTGTTACTCCTTGGCTGAGGTAGGTGACCCTGGGTGGACTTGTTGGCACCCCAGCTAGTGTCTCATGACCCTGATAGCTGCACTGGGGTGTACTGTAGCCCTTCGGTTTGAATGGGTGACCATGGGCAGGGTTTCTCTTTCTTTTTTTCTGAAAGCAGAGACTTTTCCTGGGTCCTTGCTTTCCCCCTTTTCCTCTTTCCTCCTGCCTTGTAAAATGAAAGAACACCTGAATATGGGTGAGATGGAGGTGGTGGTATCCAGACTGGGTGTCAGCAGGGAGCAGGCTGAATTGCTGTGCATGGAGAAGGGTGGTAGTGGCATTAGTGCTCTGGTGCCAGGGGAGTGGCGATGGCCAGAAGGTTGTGCTTTGTTGGTTTAGGAGCCGGTCTGCCAAGGGTGGCACTGCTGAGCTGGTTTTCAGGAAGTGGGTGAGGCCACTACTTGGGGCTGCAGTGAGGGGGCCCATCTAGCTGCTTCTTGGGTAGTGGATGGGGCCACTAGGCAGGTCTTTGGTGCAGTGACCCATCCAACCACTTCTGTGCAGTGGGTGGGGCTGCTAGAAAGGCCTGTAGTGAAATTGCTCCTCTGGCTTCTTCTGAGTGGTGGGCAGGAGCGCTCAGCAGGCCTGCAGTGATGTGGCCTGTCCAGCTGCCTCTTGAGTGGTGGATAGGACCTCTACATAGTCCTGCAGTGAGGTGACCTATTCAGCCACTTCTGGGTGGTGCATGTGACCACTAGGCAAGCCCACAGTGAAGCTGCCTGTTCAGCTGCCTCTGGGCACTGGGCAGGCCGCTCTGCAGTCCTGCTGGGAAGAAGCCAGTTCAGCCACTTCTGAGACTATTGGCAAGGCTGCTAGGTGACACTGTTCAGGATGGAACCACCTGGCCACTTCTCTGGGAGGGGAAGATCCACTTTGTTTCCACCAGCCCAAGGGTGTATTCGTTTAGGTAGTGACCCGTAAATTGTTTTTCCAGTTTGGAGGCTGAGATGCACCCAACTCAGCTGGTGGGGCCAGGAGTAGAAGGAGGAATGGGGTGTGGTCTGTATGAGGAGGATCTGCATATCTGATTTCTGGATGGGCAAGTGGGGGTGTGTCAGTTCAGCAGGACTAGAATTGGCTTGCCACACTGCAGAACAGAGTCACAGCCACCGTGAGCCCAGGCTTCACACCACTGGGATCATGGTTTTATAGCTTCTGTGACTGTGCTGGGTGGAGGGCAGAGCCTTAAGGCCTGGAAAGCTACTGGCCCCAGGGCAGAGTGCACTCCTGTTACAGCTCTAGTTTCAAGATGGCACCATCCTGCATTGGCTTAGGTCCAGAGGGTAGGGGGTGGGGAGTGTACCATTTGTGTTCTGGAGCAATACAGTGTGTTTTCTAGGGTGCTTCCTACACTTGGCTCCCAGCTTGTCTTCCCAAAGGATCTGTGGCCTTTGTGGTGAGGATGGGGGTTGGTGTAGGTCCTCTTCCTGTCTTTTTGCTGTGAGGGAAAATTCTTCCTCCACCCATTCTGGTTTCAGAGATGTGGTGGCTGAGGCCATGTGCCTCTCTCTCCTCTCTATGCTACCATCCTGAGTTTTCGTGTTCCATGATTGATCTCAGCAGTCTCCTGCTTCACTCCCGTACTCTCCAACTGATGCTCCTATCTATATTTAGCTGTCTATTACTTGTTCCAGTCCTTTTCTGTGGGAGGAAAATGCCCTGAACTCCTCTAGTCTGCTGTCTTGCACTGCCCCCTCCATATTTGTATCTACCTTCATAAAACTATCTTCCTTGACCCCCGAAAGGTAAAAACAGCCAACTAGAGATTGCCTTAAGAAGTTTAAATTGTATATTTATAAAGCAACCTTAAAATTCAGGATACAAAGTCACTGTAGTTTCCCATTAATGGTAGCCACAATTAAAGTGTTATATAAAATAGAAATGTTTTTAATTAAAATTTAGAAACGGGTTGTTTACAACCTTTATTCACCCATCACACAATTGATGAATGACATTCCCATGTATGATATATTCCTTCTGTTTTTAAAAATTCTTATCGTACCAACTCTAACTATACCTCTTGACCCTTCCCAAGTTCTGGAATGCAGAGGAACAGGTAAACGTAATGATTTACTATAGGAATAACCTTAAATCTGTTCTAATTTTTTTTAATAAAAATAAAACTTTGAAAGTTAGAGGAACAACCAATAACAATTGCTTGTAACATTTCTTGTATTATAGTTGTAGTAGCATTGGGATTGAAACAGATGGATAACTGTCTTCATCTCCAGACTGGTGTTCACAGGAAAAGGCATTTAATAGAGCTTAATTCTATAGATGGCTGAAGAAGCGATCTTTTCCTGGTGTCAAACAAAAAGAAATAGAGCCACCCAACTTATGTCTTAAAATAATGCATTTATTTCTTAAGTTTGACAACTTTACATATTCTTTAAGTGTATATTCAAGTTTCCGCTGTTGACAGTAAAATCAATGTCTCTGTTGGTTATAATCTAGAGCAAGTTCCTAATAAAAGAAAGTAATACTTAGAATAAATAAATAAGAGGAAAAAGGGGTGAATTATTTCTTATTGATAGGTATTTTGCATTTTTTGAAGCATGGAAAAAGTGGAATATTCTGCATTGCCTGGAGTCATAAAGATTCCAAAAGAATAGCAACCTGCAGTGGTGATGGTTTCTGGTAAGTACTATATATGATATTATGAAATTACACTATCTATAAAAGGCACATTTGATTATTCTAATTGTATGTCAGTGAAACTTCATTTCTATAGCTCTACCAACTGTCATAAATATTATTTATAAGCCCATATAGGCAGATGCTACCTGGCTATGATATATCATTAATAATTAACAATGAAATGATATTTTAAAAATAAAAAATAAACCAGTTATTTTCTGAATGAAAACACTGCCTGAATTGTAACTAAATGTTAGTAAATTGCTTCAAGGAAACTCTAAGGACTTTTCACAAGAATCTAAATAGTTCCTGACATGTTTTTGAAGGTGTAGTATTTCAGTTTTATAGGTGATTCCAGAGAGATCAGATGCTCTAGAAACTTGTTCACAGTTATGTAGATGCTATTATTTACATAAAGATAAAAAGCTCTTGTAAGAAGGAATAAGGTAACATGTGGGAAATGCCTTTTTTTATGAGCTAATTTCACTGACCCTGTATTTCAGAAATATGTGCTTTCTTAATTATGTTGTTCCAGGTAAAAGTAAGTTTCCAAGTAAAAATATGTAAGGGAAGAATTGTCTTCGTTTAAAAAACTTTTTTTTAGATCAGATGATGCTACCTAGTATCTGTGGCTATAGTTAATCTTTGACAAGTGTTGTAGATACTCATGGTTTTTGAGAATATAGAAGTTTGCTTTCTGTCAGGTTTTGTTAAACCCAGTTCAGTTTTCTTATTCCCGGTGGCTATAGTTAATCTTTGACAAGTGTTGTAGATACTCATGGTTTTTAAGAATATAGAAGTTTGCTTTCTGTCAGGTTTTGTTAAACCCAGTTCAGTTTTCTTATTCCCGCTTTTTAATTTCAATAGAAAAGACCATAGTTAGGAAAACCAAAGATCCTCATCAGGAAGATAATATTTTTTGGAAATAACAACATTAGTGAGTCTTTCTGAAGGGAACTATTTGTTAATTGGTAGATACCAAAATACAAAAAATGTGCCTAAGAGTTTTTTGATTAAGTGATGCATAATTAGCTTTACCATATATTTTCAGGGCATTATTTATTTGATAAATCCACATTCAGTGACTAAACATTTATAGGTCACCACCACTCCCCAGTAACCTCAGAAGTCTTGGTGGGCCTAATGATGTTTAAGAGGGCCTTTTCCAAATACTTTTAAAACCTTGTAATATGTTAATATATACACAGCATTTTTTTCCCCTAATGGAATCAATAGCCCTTGCATTGTGGAATAAAAGAGTAGAGTACTAGAGCTTTTATTTTATTTATTTATTTATTCATTTATTCATTTATTTATATTTTTGCTTTTTTTTTGTTTCTTTTGTTTTTTATTTTTTTTTAAATAATTAAATTATATTGGATCCTTTTTTGGCAGTGGGGGGTAAAATATGTTCTCTCTAGTTACATTACTAAGATCAACCATGAAAATGTTATAACATATATGTCTTGGTCTCGGTGTAATGGCACATGCAACCAGCTTTATAAATGAGTTGTTTTAAATATTATAAATTTTGAACTACTAAATTTTGAAGCTGCAAATCTGACGCATATGTTAGTTACATCATTATGTTTTAAGATGCATTGAACTATATTTTTCTTTAGCTAAAAACAATATTCTATAAGAACATAATTTCTCCAGTGTTTGATCCCTGTACCATCCAGCTGCCACCCACAAAAAGGAAAAACAAATGGTTTCTAAAAAAAAATTTATCACCTTTAATTTGATTTAAATAGATTATTAATGTTATGTGATGCTAATATACTCATAATTGCTAATATCATTTGTACAGTACTTTCAATTGTTCCTTTTGCTTTATAGACAAGGTCTCTATCCTGGAAAACATAAATGAAATTTACAGTTTTCACTTTCTTTCCTTAAATAGTGTATTTAGAATTTTGTTTTTCTATTAATATATTATAATTTCAGTATTATTCGAACAATTGATGGTAAAGTGCTACACAAATACAAACATCCAGCTGCGGTGTTTGGTTGTGATTGGAGCCAAAACAACAAGTAAGTATTTTTTTTCCCCAAAGTATGTAATAATTACATTTTGGTGATTTCAAATAATCATAAAGGTTAATGCTATTCCCAAAGTTAATACTCATCACATTAGGTTATATTCCCCTTGCCTAGCAAATAAGAAAAAGCCTTGTAGTTGCTCGTTTATTTTAGCTATTTTTATTCCATGAAGTTTTTACATAATTTAGAAATATTGATATTCTGTTCTCAAAACAAGTTTCTGATATTTTGGAAAAAAAACATACTGCTAACTAATGAAAATTGGAAATAAGTCCATCCTGTGTGTGGCTTCTACTAAGAAATGTGTCCATTTTTCTAATTCCTTTTAGGAATCTACGCAATGGTATTGTTCCACCATGATTTTCCATTGCCCCCCACCTAATGCTAATACCTTGGCATTAGATAATCTTTAAAGATGTGCAATTTAAGTGGATGGTTTGAAAGGTCAACTTTGCTTAAGAACTTAGTATTTACCGTCAGAAAATCAGCTTAGGTTTAAAACTAAATCCAATTCAAACCTCCACTAAAATTGCATCTCTCACTCACTGCATTTTCAAGAATTTTGTGTTTCAAACCTCTCTTTGATGGGTTTTAAATTATATTTAAAAATTCAAACTTCTTTAGATGTTGTCAAAAACAATGTAAATTTTTTATGGTTCTTTATACTACATGTGGGAAATATATTGATTCAAATATTAAAATCTTATTATACTTATGTTCTATTATGTTCATATTATACAAAATGATGGACCTATGTATTTTTTCCAGTAAATATAGAAGAATTTATAACACACTGTTAGGTTATATACCAAATGAGCTCATGACTCGTTCATCCTCCAGTATTTCCTATCTCAGTGACTGATATTGCTAACAACAAACACTGCTAAAGCCAGAATTCTTGGCCTTTTCTTTTATACCTTCTCTCACTTTTCATTTCCAATTAGCCACCGGTTCCCATCATATTCTTCTTTTTCCAACCATCCCCATACCACTAAACCAATAACATTTTTTTAACTTCTGTGGAAGTCTTCTAAATCAATTCCAGAATTTATTCCCTTTATTACTAATTCCTCTCTCTCCACCCTACCTTCTTTATATTATAGTCAGAGTGAACATTTAAATTGCAGATCTAAACATACTGTTAATCTACTGCTGAACATGCAGTAGATTATGAACTGCAGATCTGAACATCTACTGCTTAAATGTTTTAATTGTTTCCTATTGATTGTAGGATAAAATACAAACTCTTAGCAAGCCCTACAAGGAAGTCCCTGTGTAATCTGGTTCCTGTCTACCTTATTAATCTCTTTCCATGCCTTGCTCCCCTTTGCTCCTTTGCGTGCAGCCACACTGGCTTTCAGTTTCTTGAATTAGCCAGCTGATTTTCACCTCAAGGCTTTCACTCATGTTGTCCTCTTTATCTAGGATTCTATTCTCTACCTGATACCACATACCTTACCTGAGTTGGGCATAGATAACTGCTACTCATCCTTCAGCCTAAGAACCACTTCCACAGAAATGTTTAGATACCTTTACATATATTCTTTGAATGTTTATATCATTTCTAAGATTTTTATATTTATGTATCAGCATAAACATTATACAAATATATATTCATGTATACATGTAAATATATGTATGTATGCAAAATATTTTTTCCCAGATGTAGCAACTGGCCCATTTATCAGTGAGCCTTGGGAAGATGTAATCTGTGCATTATAAATTGGCATGCCAGTTTGGTATATTTCTGCGTGTGGGCTTAAGTAAATATAAGCATTATAACCCATGTGACAAAATCAACAATTTAAAGTTTTGGAAGGGTTTTGATGACAGGTGGGTTCCAAAGTTTGTAATTTCCTCTCTTTATCTTTAAACCGTAGGGACTGTTTATGTAATGATTAGAGTATATGTTCCTCATGCAGACTGTGTTCTGGCAGTTACATGATTTCCACAGGTCTGCCTAGTACTTATAATTCCTTAACTAAGAGTATTTTAAGTAGGGTACAAGTAGTTATTTAACTTACTTATTCACTCTTGTGAGAATAAAGAACAAAGAACATTAAAAGATCATGTTACATTCCCAGGGAATCCTTAGTTACATCATATAGTTAAGCATCTTAAGGAAGAGAAGCCACCAAAGAGGAATGGAAACTGGACCGTGACTTATTGTACAGTGAGACAACCCTGGTCTGCATGGAGCTTTTTCAGAATACTTCTGGGGAGGGGTAGTAGTGGGGAGACACTGCTATTTGTACACATGCCACAAAAAAATCTAACAAATGTCGAGGTCATGTAATAATAATTTGCTTACCAGCAAGTAAGCAAATCTCATCATTCACAATTTGGGACCCTTCTTAAGACCCAACAGTTGCAAAATATAAAATTTGAGAAACCTTAAAGAAGTTATGAGTCTGGACATTTTGAAAAATAACATTGAAATATAAACACCATTACCTCTGATCTAAGATACATGAAATAAAAATTCAACCAATTAAAAGGGAACACAGAGAGAAACTCTTTTCCTTCTGGGGCATTTTCTGCAAATGACCAATAGCATGATAATACATGATGTTTTTACATATGTAAGTTTTTAGTCCAACTTCATTCAGGAAGCAAAAATTCTAGTTTAGAAATTAGAACTGTTGTATATTTAAAAATTAATAGTACCAAATAATATCAAATTTTTAATATTTTAACATTCCATTGATGATATTTCAGAGACATGATAGCCACCGGCTGTGAAGACAAAAACGTTCGTGTCTATTATGTAGCCACCAGCTCTGATCTACCATTGAAAGTATTCAGTGGGCATACAGCAAAAGTATTTCATGTTAAATGGTCTCCTCTGAGGGAGGGAATTCTTTGCAGTGGTTCTGATGATGGGTATGTATTTTTGGATCCTAATTTTCTGGTCCTCAGAATTATAAGCTTGTATTTTCCTCAAAATATACATATTTATATGATCAAATTATATGTGAAAATATTTTAAATATGTACTTAACAAGTAGGCAGTTAAGAAATACCTAATTACATTCAACCAAACTAAATTTTACCCTGCTTAGATTATCAGTATATTTATGATCTTTATTTCCTTATTTATTTAGCTTACTATGGATGTTTATTTCTAGCTTATTAGGAAGAAAGTTAACAAATAAAAGTTTTAAAAGGATCTGTGGGAAAAGGGAAGAAGATCTGAAACAAATAGGTCTCTATAAGATATAGAAAAGTTTGTTTTTAATAATGTTTTTATGTTTAATACGGAAGACAACTGTATGCTGTTTTCATCAAGAATAGAATAAAAGATGATCATAAATTTTACCATGAAGAGAAGATATTTTTAAATGAGGGTGATTTAATGTTCTTCTGGATTCGTGAGTGTTTCTGAAATCTTGTCTATATTTTGTATTCCAACAAGATAGATTTATATAGCATAGTTTAATCACTATTTGAAGATGGAATAAATTTAGATTAAAAATATTGCCTTATGTAAGTAAGTCATAGTGTATAGTAACCACAAGTTTAATACTGAGTGCTTAGATATTTTCATACTGAATTTTTGGCTTAAATCCAAATTTGATGAGAGAAGCAATTATGAGATTTTTGTGGGTTATCACTCGAAATCTTACACTTGAAATCTCATTTCTAATATAGTAATCATGTGAATGTGAATTTGTTTATGAGATTATTTCAGTCTTTTAACATAGACTTTAGTGTCTACATCTATTATGCATGAAAAACATATAATCTTCAATCATTGAGAAATATTTTCAGAAAGTTAGTAGTAAGCACTTTATAGACTTTTGGTAATGAAAATTGAAAGGCTTTACTAAATTCTGGTTATTTGTCTCTTTAGTAGTCATTGTTAATATAAATGAAGATTATACTTCACTAATGTTATATAGCATCTCTAGATAAAAGTCAGAATTGTAGGGAAGTCGTTAATTACCAGTATACTCATGGCAGAACTCATATACACCGTGCTTCAACCGGGAAGTCTTGGACGCTCCTTATGTACAGTGAAGCACATTAAAGCCTTTCCTATGTTTGACCAAAAAACAAACATTGTGATTTCAAAGCCTAACTAACTAACATATAGCATGAAAGGATGGACACCTGTTCTAGTGGCTCATACAATAACATTAAATTATTATTTTTTAATTAAATTTTTAAATTTTAATTGACATAATTATACATACTTATGGGATACATTCTGATGTTTTGATACATATATGTGTTATATAATAATCATGTCAGGGTAGTTATATCAATATGCAAAAATCAACTCAAAATGGATTAAAGATTTAAATGTAAAACCCGACTATGAAGCTACTAGAAGAAAACAGGCGAAATGATCCCCAGCATGGGGCTGGGCAAGGAGTTTTAAAACAAGAATTCAAAAGCACAAGAAATAAAAGCAAAATTTATAAATGGGATTACATTGAACTAAATTATCTTGATACAAATCACTTTATTATTATTTATGAAAGTATATCAGACTTAAAATATTTACATGCTAACATGTATAAGAAATTAGCACCAAAGAATTTAGGTTATATATATGTGGATATATTGTCCTGTACTAGGACAGGAGATAAAGAAGAAGATTTTTTATACAAAGCAGAGAGAGATATGCCTTAAAGAAATATAAATATGTAATATTTATATTACATATAAATCCTTTACATGTATATTCTTTATAGTGCAATACAACCTTTGAAGTATTAATATTTTGGTATTGTCACATTGGTATAAATCTGTGACTAAAAAATTATTGTGAACTGTCTAAGCACAATTGGCATTTGTAGGGTTTAAATTAATTTTAAGTTCAAATTTTAATTTCAATAACATTTGTAGATTTTACAATTAGTAAGTCCAAGTAATATTATGAAACCAGTTATATTTAAATTTTTTAATTGATCTGAGTTTGATTCTATACTGACCAGCAACTTACTTTACTGACAAAAACATGAAGGAATGCTTTACTGTATTGATAAATGCATAAGTATGAAGTCATTTTTAAATAATACCCATCATCATACATGTATACTTTTATGATTTACAAATAATTTGAGTGCTCCTAAATTATTGTATCTCTGTTTTTAGTCATATTTTATCTTTCACTGTATCTGTTCTGGATATTTAATTTTATGAAAGCAAATTTTTCATGTATAAACTGTGAAATGATATATTTACCATCAGTAATTAACGACCACTAAAAATCAGGAAAGAAGACATTTGGAATAGTATAACTCTAACCTAGTTAAAAATTCATTTCTGTCTGCTATAAAGAAGAGTATATGAGGTGATGGGTTTATTATGAGGTGATGGATTTATTAATTAGCCTGATGTAATCATTCCACATTTTAAGCATATATCAAAATATATGGATACCATACACACACACACACACACATATATATATATATATATATATATATAATTATTATTTGTCAATTAAAAATAAATTTTAAAAGGGCATCTTAATATTTCTTGAAACGTAAAAGACTTTTTGAATATACTAAGAATATTCATTGTGTTCCATTATGAATATATTTATACTTTAGATAAATGGTAACTTGAATGTTATTATATATATAATATTCTGTTTTCAGTTCTGTTCGAATCTGGGATTATACTCAAGATGCTTGCATAAATATTCTTAGTGGACACACTGCACCTGTGAGGGGATTATTGTGGAATACTGAGATTCCATATCTACTAATATCTGGCAGCTGGGACTATACTATAAAAGTATGGGACACTAGAGAAGGAACCTGTTTAGATACTGTGTATGATCATGGAGCTGACGTATATGGTAAAGTGTTTTTTATGTATTTGCTATTTGGATGTATTAATGCTTATAATTTCTGAGCAATACAGTATATTTTAAGAAGTCTTGCAGTGTTTTATTTTAAAAACATTTCTCTCATTAGAAAATATACATGTTTATTACTAAAATATCAGAATACACAGAAGATAATAGAAAAAGTCATCAGAAATTATAAGAAGATGACCATTGTTAGCACTGTGGTGTCTCTTTCTTTCTCTCACTCTCTTTGCAGGCGTATCTGTGTTTCTGTACACACACACACATGCACACACACACACTGCACACATATACCCATGGACATATTTATATGTATGGCTTGGATTTTTCTCCTTATTCATATCACCACTCCAGAGTTGTAGAACAGTAAATCAATAATTGAGTAGATATAACTTAGTTAGCCTTTTCCCTATTCTTGGATATTTAGGGCAATTTTTTGAATATAATACTAAGTTTTTTTAATAGAATTGAACTGGGTACGGAAAATCAGATGACTTACTTATCCTTTGCACATCACTGTACTTTCATTTGTATTTGCATTTACTCTCATTCCCAAACTGTGATGGGAGTAAGTGGGTGGATTAAGGCAAAAATGTTTTCTAATAGAAAGTAACCTCAATCCATCATTCAGATTTATATGCTTTACCTCAGTGGCCTTCTAGCTGAGACAATGTGAGATTGAGTGTAGGAGAGAATCCTATTTGTTGATATTCTAAATTGAAAGGTCCCCAACTCTTTCTTCATCTTGTGACTAGTACTTACATCTATCCATCCATTAATTCATAGATACCATGTACTCCATTGTTATTACTGCTTAACCACATGAAATATAATTTCACATGAAATGTAATTTCAACATTTTCTTCCAGGACCATTTTCTTTCTGATAATTATTCAATTTTATATTCACATTTACAGAACATACTAAATAATTTATTATATCCTCATATTATTTTCAATCAAGATATTAATTAAATGAAAGTAGAATGTTGACTCTGAGAACTTTTTAGTTATGCACATTTTTTCACAACTTTAATGTGGTAAAAGTTTTATGAGGTGCATATAAATAAAAAATATTTTTCATTGTTTAGTTAAAATTGGTTTATTTTTTCCATCAGGTTTAACATGCCATCCCGGTCGCCCCTTCACTATGGCCTCTTGCTCCCGTGACTCTACAGTGAGACTTTGGTCATTAACACCTTTAATCACTCATTTACAAATAAATATTCTGGCAGACAGATCTTGGGAAGAAATTATCGGGAACACTGGTATTGAGCATATGCCTGTCTCACATTTTATTTTTAAATGATATTTTATATGAGATCCTTTCTCACAGAATTATGTCTATTACTCAGATTATGCTATAGAACAAGGCGCCCCTCCTCTCTTGTGTGGTAAAGTGTCGAGAGATATTAAACAAGAAATAGAAAAACTATCAAGTAATCCTCGGGTCAAAAAACTAAGATGGTTTTCAGAATGTTTATCAGTAAGTATTAGAGGAATTCAGTGTGAACATTTTCCCTTTTGCCAGAATGAAACATTACAACTGCCGTCATTACGTTGTCTAGTGTTTACATGCACCATCCCAATTCAGTGGGTCCCTCTTAATACAATCTATACAGCATAAAAAAGTGAATGTAAAACCAAAAACAATAAATGAGATAATGTACATTTATTTTGTTAATTTTATAATTTAGATATGCCTGCATTATATTTTTGAAGATGCAAAATGCTGTGCGGTTTTTAATTCACTATTTTATCTTTGATTATTCTGTATCAACTTTTTAGCCTCCAGGTGGCAGTGACAATTTATGGAACTTAGTTGCTGTGATAAAAGGGCAAGATGATAGCTTACTTCCTCAGAACTACTGCAAAGGAATAATGCATTTGAAACATCTGATTAAATTTAGAACGGTGAGTAAAATGTGCAAATATGTGCTCAAGCAAATTTGTTTTTGCCTTTTTGCTGTTAAGGTATAAAACTGATTTTAAAAATTAAAATCTATATGATGACATTGGTGGACTGAAATAAGTGAACCTTGAAGAGATAACTCTTCAGCAAAACCTATCATGAGAGGATGAATTATTTGAGAACAGATAAAGGCAGTCATGGTTTTCATAGGTTGAATCTCCTGAAATTCTTCAAAGGTCACTTGGAACTTGTCTTAGTCCGTTTTGTGTTGCTATAACAGAAATACCTGAGACTGGGTAATTTATAAAGGGAAGAGGTTTATTTGGCTTACGATTCTGGGACAGCTGCATCTGGCATGGGCCTCGGGCTGCTTGTACTCATGGCAGAAAGTGGCAGGCAGCCAGCGGATACAAGCAGATCACATGGTGAGAGAAAGCAAGAGAGATGAAGCAAGAGTGAGAAAGAAAGTGCCAGGGTCTTTTTAAGCCACGAGCTTTCAGAGGAACTACTAGAGTGAGAACTCACTCATTAATCCACCCTCCCCCAGGGAGAGCATTAATCCATTCATGAGGGATCCACCCCCATGACCCAATCTGTTTCCAACACTTCCACATTGGAGATCAAATTTCCAAATGAGTTTTGGAGGGGACAAGACATCCAAACTCCATCATTCTGCCCCTGGCTCCCCAAAACTCATATAACTCTCACATACAAAATACAATCATTCTATCCCAATAGACCCAAAAGTCTTAGCTTGCTCCAGTGCCAACTTAAAAGTCCAAAGTCCAAAGAGGAGACCAAAAGCAAAAGTCCTTCCAGCTTTGAACCTGTAAAAGTCAAAACCAAATTTATCTACTGCCAAGATACAATGGTGGAACAGGCATTGGGTATACATTCCCATTCCAGAAGGGAAGAATAGGCCAAAAGAAAGGAAAATCAGGTCCCAAACAAGTCCAAAACCCAGCAGGGCAGGCATTAAATCTCAGGGCTGGCAAATCAGGTACCTTGATTCCATGTTTGACTGCCTCTTCACACTGGTGTGGGGGTTGGGTCCCCAAATCCTTGGGCAGCTCCACTCCTATGGCTTTCCTGATCTCAGGCCACACTTCACCTCTCCCAGGATGGTTTCCATTCTGGTAGCTCTACAGGTCTGGGAGATCTTGGTGATCCCGCTCTCATGGCTCCACTAGGCATGGCACTGTTGGGGTTTCTCTGCTGCAACTCTTACCCCACATTTCTGCTCCACGTTGGTCTAGTAGATGGCCTCTGCAGTGGTTCCACCCCTGCAGCAGGTCTCTGCCTGTGCGTCCAGGCTTTTCAATACATCCTCTGGAATCTGGGTGGAGGCTGCCACACCTCCACTGCTCGCATGTCTTGTTGGCCTGCAGACTTAACACAACTTGGATGCCACCGAGATTTTGGGCTTCTACTCTCTAGGGCTACTGCACGAACCACACTTGGGGCTACTCCAGCTGGGGCAACTGGGATGCAGGGGGCAGGATCCTGAGGGCAGCTGTGCCCCAGGTCTGTCCTTCAGGATAACTCAGTCCTTCTAGGCCTCAGGGCCTGTGATGGGTGGGGCACCCTTCCAGACTTCTCAAATGATGTTAGGGCATTTTTTCCATTGTCCTGGTTCTTAGCATCTGGCTGCCTCACCACCAAAATAATGTCTTTAGCAACCAGTTTATTTGCTTCACCCTTGCAGCATTGTTCTCTGGCTCTCTGCTTCTTTACCGCATGGCCAGGCTGCAAAGTTTTCAAATCTTTACACTCTGCTTCCCTTTTAAATTCTGGCTTTACATTATGCCTTTGCTGCCATAACTCAGAGTAGACTGTTAGAAGTAGCCATGCAGACTCCTTAATACTTTGCTGCTTAGAAATTTCTTTGGCCAAATGCTCTGGTTCACAACTCTTAAGTTCCAACTTCTGCAAAGTCCAAGAGCATGGACACAATGCAGCCAGGTTCCTTGCTATGGTGTAGCAAGGGTTATTTTTTGTCCAATTCCCAATAAGTTCCTCACTTCTATCTGAGAACTCATCATCCACATGGCCTTTACTGTCCACATTGCTATCAGCATTCTGCTCGCCACCACATAAGTCTAAGACATTCCAAACTTTCCCTCGTCTTTTTCTCTTCTTCTAAGTCCTCCAAACTCCTCCAACCTTTGCCCATTACCCAGTTCCAAAGCTGGATCCACATTTTCAGGTATCTGTTTTGCAACACCCCACTCTTGGTACCAATTTTCTTTCTTAGTCCATTTTGTGTTGCTATAAAAGAAATACCTGAGACTGGGTAATTTATAAAGGAAAGAGGTTTATTTGGCTTATGGGACAGCTGCATCTGGCATGGGCCTCAGGCTGCTTCTACTCATGGTGAAAAGTGTCAGAGAGCCAGCGGGTACAAGCAGATCACACAGCTAGAGGAAGCAAGGGAGAGGAAGCAAGAGAGAGAGAGAGAAGGTGCCAGGGTCTTTTTAAGCAACGAGCTCTCACAGGAACTAATAGAGCGAGAACTCACTCATTAATCCCCCTTCCTCCAGGGAGTGCATTAATCCATTCATGAGTGATCCACCCCCATGATTCAGTCAGTTTCCAGCACTGCCACATTGGAGGTCAAATTTCCACATGAGTTTTGGAGGGGACAAAACATCCAAACTCCATCAGAACTCCTTGAAATGCTTTATCTTTATCCTAATACCAGATTACTGTGACATATGGGCTATTCTGATTTCAGAGAACCTAATAGGCTGTATTCTGGGATATGTTTTATTAAAACCAATCACAGTATAGCTCTTAATGAATTTCAGTAGAGAAATATTAGTTACCTTAAACCTGGAACAATATCTGGTACTACCACCACCAACAACAAAAAACCATCCTGGGACCAGAAAGAAAAAAATAGCTTATATATTTTCTGAAATATCAATAGTTAACTGTTAGAGCACAGAGAGAATTGGGTCAGATATGTGGATCTGATGGTCATAAAGAACAGATTTTTTCATAAAGAGGAAGTACTTTTTAATCACAGACTGAACACCTATTGACTATAACTGCAAAATCTACTCACAGTACAGTGGCCAGTTAAAGTGAGCCAGTATTTTTTTTATTTTTATTTTTATTAGGGGGTCTTTATATATTTTTGACCAGCTGTATGTTACTTTATCACTGCCTTTTCGCCTCTGGACTTCTATATAACCACAACACCTGAAGAGTTTTAAGGACAGTGGCATTCACCCTCTTTCATTCAGTCTTCTTCCTCCATCCACACCAAAATATTATGTTTAAAGAGGTATCATTTTATAGAGAAAACATATTGTTTTTAAATATTTAATTTCCAGTGGTATATGCTTTTAAAATATGTATCCATATATTTTTATTACCATGTTATCACCAGCTCTTGTATAACAATATTTTTAAAATTGTATTTTCTTTTTAACCAGTCTGAAGCCCAGGAGCTAACAACAGTCAAGATGTCTAAATTTGGTGGTGGTATTGGTGTACCTACTAAAGAGGAAAGACTGAAGGAAGCTGCTGAAATACACTTGAGATTAGGACACATTCAAAGATATTGTGAACTTATGGTTGAACTGGGAGAGGTAATATACTATTAAAGTAAAATTAATGAATTTAACATAGTGTTTTAAATATTAAAAATATACTTAGTTCTAAATATTAAAAATATGAAGTTTTTTTTTCCAAATATAATTGATTCTCTGCCAGTCTGATTAATATCAGGAATATATCTTAGGACAGTAGTTATCAAGGTAAGGTCTCTAGGCTAGCAGCATCAGCATCACTTGAGAATATGTTAGACATGCATGCCCACCCCCAGAACTACAGGATCAGAAAATCTGGGGATGAAGCCTAAAAATTTGTGTTTTTACAAACCCTCTTAGTTATTCTCATGTATGCTTAAGTTTGCGAACCACTGCCCTACTCTAGAATCTTTACTTTTTAAAAATAAAAAATAAAATAACTATGTTGGGGCCGGCCCGGTGGCGCACTGTATAGTGCGCCGCTTGGGAAGCACGGCGGCGCTCCTGCCCGAGGGTTCGGATCCCACATACGGACCGGTTCCCGCTCACTGGCTGAGCGAGGCGCGGGAGCAACGCCGAGGGTTGCAATCCCATTGCCAGTCCTCGGTCCGGTATGGGGGCGACACTGAGGGTTGCGATCCGTTGCCGGACACGGAAAAAGACAAAAAAAATAAATAAATAACTATGTTGTCTAATTTGCTCACAATTGAATCCCCATGCTAATACTACTTGTCATAACTAAATCACACACTGGCTAGAAGAGAGGTTTCCACTGAAGATCATTCTGGTAAAGGATGCGCCTAAGGCACATCCTGATTTTTTTATAGAGTTCTGAATCAACGAAACAGATTTTTCAAAAAAGGTTAGAATGAATCGTACTATTTAAAATTAAGAATAGTGGCTACCTTTGGTAGGTGGGTAGTGACTAGAATGGAGCACAGGGGAGGAAGGGGCTTCTGTTTCTTGATCGTAGGTTCTGGTTACATGGATATATTCAGTTTGTGAAAATTCATTGGGTTTTTCCATTTTCTGCATATGTATTTTAGTCCAACAAAAATTCTCCCTCTCCCCACCCTGCCAAAACAAAGGTTGGAATGGCATGGACTCATTTCATAGTTTGTTATTTTTTTTTTCTTCCTTTTTGTCTTTTTTTGTGACCGGCAACGGATCGCAACCCTCAGTGTCGCTCCCGTACCAGACTGGGACCGGCAACGGGATCGCAACCCTCGGTGTTGCGCCCATACCTCGCTCAGCCAGTGAGCGGCTGGTCTGTATGTGGGATCCGAACCCTCGGCGGGAGCGCCACCGCGCTTCCCAAGCGGCGCACTTTAGCAGTGCCCCACCGGGCCGGCCCCATAGTTTGTTATTTTTGAAAAGCTCTAAATTAGTCAAATTTGTAATTACAAAATGTAATATTAAGAATACTAATATTAAGAATACTTGCAAATGATGTAAAATAAAACTAAACACTATGGTTACATTAAAATATATAAATATTAAGTTTAACTCACCATTTTACTTTCCCATATACTTATAGACAATGAATTACTGCTTGGCCTAAAATAGTAAAATGTGTCATTTAAAAGTTCTATCAAAAAGGCATTGTAAATTTAAAAGTATTTAATTTAGGAGCAATGTAAAAATTTTATTAATGAAGTAGTAAAGAGTTGAGTTTAAAGTTACTTTTTTAACAGGGCATTACTAGAAAGAACATCTATCAAAAAGTCAAGAGAAAAGGGATGAATAAATTTTGGTGAAACAATGTAATTCTTCTGCAGTAGCAGTCCGATATTTAAGATATCACTCATATGAGACGTAGAAACAAACAAAAAAGGTGGTTCTTATAGAAGTAAAGAGTAGAATAATGGTTTCCAGAAGGCCCAAGTGGGGAGGAGGAAAAGTGGTGGACTAATGGGTGCAAAACTATGCTCTCTACCCTAAATGAATCACTGTGTAGTATATGCATGTATGGAAACAACATACTGTACCCCACAAACATGTACAAGTAAGTGTTAAAATATTTGTAATTAAAAAATAAATAAAATGTTAAATTCAGATAAAAAAATAAAATATGAAGAGCAGTATTATCAACTATAAAAGAAAAAATGACAGTAAATAAAACATAAAAATGAGTAAGGAAAGAATAAAAATAGAAATAAATGGCATATTTGTCAAATATAAATAGTAGTGAGATAAAAATGTTAGTATTAATTATTTTGAACATAGAACACCATGGAACAAATTACTCTAGTGCTGTGTTAGAAGATGAGTTAACATGTTTTTCAAAATACTTCAGTTGCAATTTGTTTTCTAACCTTCTTTTCTCTCCCTCCTTCAGTCCCTTCATCTTACCTTCCCTCTTTTTATCTCTTTCTCTCTCTTTAGGATTGAGATTGGATTTTTTTGTGCAAAATAATAGAATTTTAAATATCTTATTTTATGTTAAAATATGTTAATATTTATCTTGTGTGAAATGTATGAGATAGAATACAAAAACATTCCTGGAAATCCAAGAACTCTAAAAATTCTGTATTATAAATATGAATTCATAAAGAGTCTTATTAAGAATTACTCAGTGCAATCAAAATAGATATGCTTCTGCTCTTCTTGCCTTCTATTCTAGTGGGACAAAGCCCTGTCAATTGCACCAGGGGTCTCCGTGAAATACTGGAAGAAGTTAATGCAGAGGTAAGACAGAGAGTCTGTTCAAATATCTTAAAATCATATGTTAAAATAAAAATAATATATAAACATGGTAGTAACTCTTGAGATTTTTTTATTATTTTGTCTTAAATAATAACTGAATTTTGTATCTGCTAGTACAATAAATTAAATAAGTTGGTTACAAGTCATCTTGGTGTTCTTTTATTTGGCCTGACCTCTGATGAAGACATTGGAAAGCAAATTTCCCTATGTCAAATCAATGGAGGAAAAAATAGATCAGCAAACATGCTCACTGATTAGTGTATTGTGATTGAAATAATAAATGATAAGATTTTCTGAAGGTTACCAAAAGCTTATAGAATAGTATTCTATACATAATCTCAAAAATTATCTCTGTAGCCACTAATTTCTGCCATTTCCTCTGTGGAAATAAAGGAGGTACTGATGATAAACAAGGGTCTGGCCACTGAGGAAACTTAGCTAAATATCTTTGTTTCAAAATGCAGTAAACCAAAGAGAGTTTTTCTCAGGTATATTAGTTTTCTAGGGTTGCTGTAACAAATTACTACAAACTGGGCAGTTTAAAACAACAGAAATTTATTCCCTCACAGTTGTGGAGTCTAGAAGTCCCAAATCAAGTTGTTGGCAGAGTTGGTTCCTAGTAGAGGCTCTGAGAAAGAATCATTTCCATGCTTCTCTCCTAGCTTCTGGTATTTCCCAGGAATGCTTGGCAGCTAGGGACTTATAGACTTACCATTCGAATCTCTGCCACATCTTCATATGCATTATCTCCTGTGTATCTCTGTGCCCAAATTTCCTCTTCTTACAAGGACAGTAGTCATATTGAATTTAAGGCCTGCTATGATCCAGTATAACCCAATATTAATTTAAACAATTATATAAGCAAAAACCCCATTTCCATATAAATTTACATTCACAGGTATCATGGGTTAGCACTTCATATCTTTTTGGTGGACACATTTCAACTCACAACATATAACTTTTGTCTATTCTATTCTATTCATTCAACAATTATTTGTTTAGTGCCCCCTATGTGCAAATCACCATGTAGGCCTGTACCTTGCTTCTGGCATTGAAAAGAGAAATTTTTCTTTTATGGGATATGTTTTTTTTTGTTTGTTTTTTTGTTTTTGTTTTTTGTCTTTTATCTTTTTCCGTGTCCGGCAATGGATCGCAACCCTCAGTGTTGCCCCCGTGCCGGACCGGGGATGGGGATAAAATCATCTGCTACTCACACACATGAATAAGACTCAATTAAAGGAGAAGCATGAAGTCCAAAAGGATTAACACATTTGCCATGGGAAAAAAGACTGCTTTCTAGCATCTGCTCTCCTAACAATAAATTAAGCAACAGACTGGCTCTAGCCCTCAGACTGTAGGCTGCCTATCCTAACTTTAAGAATCCAAATATTTCTAAGTTTCTGTACCCTCATAGCAATTATGAATGTTACTGCTCCCACTGAATCCTTAATAAAGTCAAGTTAGCAGAGGATATTTATTTCATAAAACATTGTTTCAACATCAGCAAAAACTTAATTGAATGCTGTGTATGACCAAAGTATAGTCACTCAGTGTTAATAACTTGTAGAATGAAAGTAAAAATTATTTTGTATTCTATATAATTATTGGCATTACTTTTCTAGCATCTAGTAATATTAATATGCCGTTACATTGCTTTATATGGTATCTATGGGTTTAAAATTGGCATGTCCTAAGATGTATTGTAACAGAGGAAACCTGACCTAGACTGGATCATTTAAACTTAGGTATAAAGGATAAATAGGATAGAACCAAATGAAGAGGCTAGAGAAAGCATTCCAGGCTTACGAAGCATAGTAAAGGAACGAAAAGGAAGCTACTGTAGCTGAAGTACAGGAGGCAGGAGGAAGTGGCAGTGCCAAGCTAGAGTGGAGAGGTAGGCAGGAGCCAGATGTTTTAGGGCTTTGTAAACATGTTAAGCTTTTTTTTATCTTTTCTTTATCCTAAGAGCAATATAAAATATTAAAGGGTTTTAAATAGGTTAGAAAGTGACCTGAGCAGATTTTCATTTTGAAAGTTCACATAAGCTGAAATATCAAGAACAGATTAGTGAAGGTATTAGCAGATATGAGGAGACCAGTTAGAAGTCAATTAGAATCAGCTGAGTCCAGAGTCAGCAGTAGCAGCGTGGAGGCCTTACATGGCAGTGGGGTAGATGGAGAAAAGTTGACAAATTTGATATATTTAGGATATAAAATTAACTGGACTTGGTAATAGAGATGAGGACAATGTCACAGATAATTTCTAGTATATTTGCAAACCTAAATTGAAGCTGTTGCTATTCACTGGGATTGAAAAACAAAACAAACAAACAAGCGAAACCTTAGAAGAGGACTTGAATTAAATGGGACATAAGATTATTAGCTCTTTGGATATATTAAGCTTGAAGTTTCTTTGTGATTTTAGTGACAATGTCAAATAGGCAATCTTGACTCTGTAGTCCAAGGACGAAATCTGGACAGTATGAATGGTATTGTTGACCTTAGTAAGAGTGTTTTGGCAGAAGGAAGGAGACTGAAGCAAGATTAGAAGGGTTAAGTGGCACAGGGGAGGGAGGGAAGGAAGGAATATAGACAACTCTTCCAGCTCAATTTAATTTATCTTTGAAATCCAGCACTTGATTTTCTCTGCTCCTTAGTCCATATGGTGGCGAAGGAATAGTCTCCCACAGCTGCTGAATTTATATATTATAGATCCGGCCATTCAGAGAGATTGATTGGCAGTTTCTCAGTCCTACTTTCAGATACCCAAAAAGGTAGAATATCATTTCTAAACAGCTTGTTTCTAAGCAGCTCTAACAAAGAAATCAGGGTCACATGAAAACATAGCTGTTGGGGAGTACCTTAATGACTCACTATTCATAATGAGCTGGGCAAGCAACATAAAAATTATCTACTCTGTCTACCCAAAGATTACAAATTGAACTCTAGTGTAATGCAAATACAGTGTAAATTAAATAGACCAGAATATTTTTAAGCAAAACTGAGGTTAAACATTAAGGGTGGAATTAACTAGGTTGGTCATTGAAAGAACACCTGGGACTTAGATAGGAAAAGAGACACACACACAGACAGTGACAGGTACAGAGACAGATATACAGAAACAGACACATGTACGTCTTTCACATGTCTTTCACAGTGTTCCAAATCACAATGCCCTTTCCCCCCTTACCTATCTGGAATGTTATTTTTCTTAAACTTTCTTTCTTGAGCCACTTAAGATATTCTTCATTTTAATGTCAATATTTATGTTCTTGTATTGTCGTTTGTAATGATTTTTAAGCTACTTGAATTTAGATGTTCTCTATTTATTGCTATGCTCACTAAAATGTTTTAAATTATTCTGTCTTTAACAATGTGGACACCACATATTTGACTATCCTAAGTGAGAGTAGATATCCCATCACACATATCTGCTTAACAACTTATATTCAGATAAATACATTGCCCATTTTAATAGATAAGCTATATTCGTATTAAAACGTAAAATGTTTGGGGCATTTAAAATATAAAAATATTTTAAATATGAAATATGTAGTGTTCTAAAGGCAAACAACCACCTATAGTATTTATTATTTTATGAAACTTTTATTTGTCTTCCATACGTGATTTGATTATAAAATTTGTGGGTTTTTTTAAGTGATATGCCAAAGGGCTTTATGAAATTCACTAGAAATTTTAGATATGCTTTCAGAAAGTCTCAGTCCAACCAAAAAGCTTGAAATTTGTATACTGTAAAATAAAAATTGTCCTTATTTTATTAGGAGAGCTGACCAATTAATCCAGGAAGATAAAGATGATGTCATTCCGTACTGCATAGCCGTTGGTGATGTGAAAAAACTGGTCCATTTTTTTATGTCAAGAGGTCAGCTTAAGGAAGCTCTGCTTGTTGCACAGGTACAACCATGTAACTGTACAAGCCACATATATTGGTGGGTGGGCAGGTAGAAAGGAGAAGATTGTGTTGACCAGCTTGCCTTTACATGATTGACAAAGTCATAGATGGCTTGGCTTTTGCCCCCTTCCCTAGCCTTCTTTTTTTTCTTTTTTTATTGGTTATGAATATTCATGAGATACAAAGCTGACTGTCACTCCTCATGCCCAAGATGTGAAGGCCAAATCTGTACTGGCAACATGCCCATTACCACAAATTGCGATTGTACCCCGTGTCTCCCACCCAATTATCCCCAACCTCCCTCCCCCTCCCGCTATCTCTCCATGCCACTTTGTATCCCTAGGTATGTTCTTTCCCTCTGCAAGTCCAATAAACCACTGTGGTCTTTCCTTCCTTCTTTCTCTCTTAGCTCCCACTTATGAGTGAGTACATGTGGTATTTATACCTCTGTGCTTTGCTAATTTCACTCAACATAAGTTTCTCCAGGCTCATCCATGTTGTTGCAAATGGGAGAATTTCATTCATTTTTACAGCAGAGTAGTATTCCGTGGTGTATATATACCAGTTTCCTTATGCAGTCATCCATCAGCGGACATTCAGGTTGGTTCTATGTCTTGGCTATTGTAAACAGAGCTGCGATGAACATGGGAGTGCAGGTATCCCTTCAACATGATGATTTCCATTCCTCTGGGTACATACCCAGAAATGGGATTGCTGGATTGTCTCTAGTTGTTTGAGAAGCCTCCATACTGTTTTCCATAGTGGCTGTACTAATTTACAGTCCCACCAACAGTGTAGGAGTGTTCCCTTCTCTCCACACTCTTGCCAGCATTTGTTATATTCACTGTCTTTTTGATTATAGCCAGTCTAACTGGAGTGAGGTGGTATCTCAGTATAGTTTTAATTTGTATTTCCCTGATGATTAGTGATGTTGAGCATTTATTCATGTACCTGTTGGCCATTTGTATGCCTTCCTTTGAAAAATGTCTGTTCAGCTCCTTTGCCCCTTTTTTAATTGGGTTGTTTTTTTTTTTTTTTTACTGTGTGATTGCTTGAGTTCCTTGTATATTATGGATATCAATCCCTTGTAGGATGCATAATTAGCAGAAATTTTCTCCCACTCTGTAGGTTGTCGTTTCACTCTGTTGATTGTTTCCTTTGCTGTGCAGAAACTTTTTAGTTTGATATATCCCCATTTGTTTATTTTTTCTTTTGCTGCTTGTGCTTTCAGGCTCATGTTCATAAAGTCTGTGCCCAGACCTAGTTTCTGAAGTGTTTCACCTATATTTTCCCTTAGTAATTTTACAATTTCAGGTCTTACACTTAAGTCTTTTATCCATTTTGAGTTAATTTTAGTATATGGTGAGAGGTGCATATCTAGTTTCATTCTTATGCATATGGATATCCAATTTTCCCCGCACCACTTGTTGAAGAGGCAGTCTTTGCCCCAATGTAGAGCCTTTGTCCAGTATCAGATGGCTGTAAGCATGAGGGGTGATTCTTAATATTTCAGTCATACTATTTTTGTTCTGGTCACAATTAACTTAATTTAGATAGTTGAACATAAAAGCATCTCTGAACTCTGAATTTTTCACGTGCTGCTGAACGATTCTTAATATTTCATACTATTTTTGTTCTGGTCACAATTAATTTAGATAGTTGAACATAAAAGCATCTCTGAACTCTGAATTTTTCACGTGCTGCTGAATGTTATATACCGTGCATTTGAACAATGTTTTTAGTAATGATTTACTTGAAATTTCATTTTGGTACTTTCAATGGAGTTAACACTTTATTTCTTTTCAAATTCTAAGGTTACTTCCAAATTGTAGTGTAAATTGCAAACATGATTTAGGTGTAATTTCCTCAAAATAATATTCTGAAATTGGTCAGTTTTCAATAATTACCTAAAGCTTATAAACAATTAATTAAAGATTTAATTAAATTCTAGGCTGCATGTGAAGGAAATATGCAAACCTTACATGTTTCTACCCCTAAAGGAGCTTTAGATTCTGATGAAATCTACAAGGAAGACTTTAATGAGTGAGTGATTTATTTTTTGTTTGGGGTCAATATTTTTATGGTTGGTTTTCCTTTATGAGTTTTTGAGAGCCATGTAGTTCATCCTTCCTTGATTGCCTCATGTCTTCACATTTCTTACCACGATATAGTTCCACTAGAGCATCCATCCCTAGATGAATAGGAAAATGTCAGGCATGTAGACATAGCCTACACACATTTTGTGTAGCTTCCAGAAAAGCAAAATGCATTTCAGTACAGAGATCACAAATAAAGCAGCTAAATACTTGAAAAGTGATCAAACCTGTTGTGGAAAATGGGCAGGGAAAATAAGGTTGGCTGCTTATTAATGTTTCACTATAAAATCAGTATATACATATATATATATATATATATAAAATATCACAGTAATGTAATTCATAATCCCATAACCCTAGTATTAGTGTGTAGAATAACATTTAGTCTTTTTTTTTAAAGAAGTCCAAATAGTTATTTTAAAAAAGAAATAGGAATTAGAATTTTTCAGCCTTTCAAATTTTTAAAAAATCTAATAATCTAGAAAAGGGTCATGAAATACTAAGCAAAAAATGTGTTCGGACAAATGTATTTTTTCCTGGATCTTTGCTGCTATTCTCTGTCATTGCTAAACTTGGCATTTTAAAGATCTAATATGCACTAGCCATATTTTGTATACCACCTAAATTTTGAAAAATTTCTTTTCAACCAGTAATTCTTCTAAGGTTAATTGTCCCTACAGCTTCATCATTAATTATCCAGTGCAGGATGGTAAGTTTTGAAAATCAGGCTTTTCTTCTGACAATTGTGGAGACTGTGGGGAAGGGTGGACTTATCAGATCACATACTTGGAAAGACTGCTTTTCCAATTTTTTTTTCTAAAAATAAAGCTCCATACTTAAGTGAATGATGCCAAATTAAATCCTGCTTTGTCCTTTAATCACCCTTACAAAAGGTCATTAGTTCACTTTTATTATGGAATTCTTGTTTTAATTTACAATATATGCTTTTTTTCTTTCTAGGCTCCTGCACAAAGTCAGTAAAGAACTGGCAGAATGGTATTTTCAGGATGGTCGAGCAGTACTAGCTGCATGCTGCCTTCTAGCTATAGATAATATTGAGGTACAGCATTTCAAATTGATTTATGAGAATGAAAAGCTCTTTAGATGTGTCGTGTGTATGAGAGGAAAAATATGGTCACTTACTTCCTGTGGAGGATCTAGTTTTGGATGTTTCCAAGCCTGAATGATTGAGTAATTACATGCCTAATAACGCGCACACAAACTGTACAGACCATGAGCTCATTTGTCTTATTTTTAATCACAAGATACATACATATAACAACCTTTCTTTAAACATTTCATCATATAAGAAGAGAGAGTTTGGTAAAGGGAAAAAAATCACTGGACTTGGACTCAAAATATCTGAGTTTCAGTTCTGTTTCTGTCACATACTGACTTTGGACATGTCAGTTAACTTCTTAGAGAATTAAAAGTCCTCAACTCTAAAATGAAACTACGAATACCTACCTTACCTATTTCATGTATAGTTGTTAGGATTACAAGAACTAATAGAAATGAAAGCACTTATTTTTAAGTATACTATAATATATTCTTCACAAGTTATATTTTAAGGGACTTTCCACTTGACCCATTAATGTAATAAGGAAAGTATTAAATAAATGTATAAATTCTATTTGTATTTATCCTTAGATATACTGACTTTAGGGAATAATTGACAATTGTTGTATAATCTTGAATAAGCTTTTAAGAATTTATATTCTTTCTGATAAGGAGACTGAAGGATATGTTGAAGATGTCATACTGCAGAGTATTGTTAATTACAAAAATAAGAGCAAGAGTTCTAAACTTAAATTCTGACCTGATAAAATTTCCTGTATGTCGCATTATCAGCTTTTCCATTTGAAAATTGCAATTACTATTACATAGGTACTTTATAGGAATATTACAGTCAATATTTTATAAGAATAATTGGTTTATAGGTTAATACTACTTTATCTACTTTATGAGCTTGGAAGGGACTGATGATCCTACCCAGCATCTATGCAACTGAGGAAATTATTTTCTTATTGAGCAAGCTTGCTATGGCATACCTGATTCGGGGAAATGAACTGGAATTGGCAGTCTGTGTGGGCACAGTACTAGGAGAGTCTGCAGCACCAGCAACCCACTATGCCCTAGATTTACTGGCAAGAAAATGCATGATGATTCCAGTATGGTAAGAGTTTCTAAATTTAAAGAATAATTTAATAGTGATGGAATTCACTCTTTTAAGTACTGTAAATTACATCTGATAAGTTGTATGTTGGGAGAATGTAGGATCACTTTTTTTCATAAGGGATAAGATTATGGGAGGAAATGGTGATATGGGAATGAAGTAATATTGAAAACTACATGGTTATATAATGAAATATAACATGACCCATTCTGAAGTATTCTAGTTGTCATTCCATAATGTTTCAAGCACCTAAAGTATCATGAGACAACAAATGTGCACTTCTTAAAATGATCAGTACCACATATTCCCATGTCTTAAAATTCTACATATCTCACTTACTCTTGTCAGATCTTTTGTCCTAGTTTAAGGTTTGGAAAATAAAGACACTTTTCTAATGGAAGGGAATAACAAAAATGGTTTTGCTGGAGACTTGGAATAGGCCATCTTCCCAGACTCTGGCAATACCTTAATACCCAAAGAAATAGATCTTGGGAATTCTCAGGGGTAACCTGGAAACCCAGGTCAAAGCAATTCCAGCTCACATCTGTGAAGTCCTGTTCTTAGGTCAGACAATTTGTCATTATGGGGTCACCTTTAGGAAAGATATCATTCCGTCATTTGTTAAATAAAGGTGTTTGCTGAATAAAGATGATTTTAGAATTTTATCTTCTCTTTCCCCAAAATATTTAGGACATCAAAAAATTTCTGAGTTAATTTATTCATCAGGATGTTGACCTCTCCCCATTCCACACCCCATGCACACACACCACCCTTAAGATGGCGCTATACAGAATACCTCACACTACTGAACGCTGTAGGTGGTAATGATAATAATGGTAATAATAACAGCGACAGCTAACTAATACTTACGTACTGCTTACTCTGTACCACACACTGTTTTAAGCACTTTACATGTAACAACTTACTAGATCCTTTGAGGAAGGTATTGATTTGCCTGAGGTCTCAATAAGTGTTGCAGAGCCAAGATTCAAAGCTATAAAAACTGGCTCCAAAGTTTGCAACCAGCTACCACTCTGAACCACCTCCTTATCTAAGGCTAACTCAGAAGAAGGAGTAACACTTTCCATTTTCCTTTTTTGGCTGGCTATGGTGGTTTCATATCATAAATCTCAGTGCTGTTCTAATTTTTACACATATCTTACAATGATGTAAGAGCTTCCCCTTCCCAAAATGTAATGGTACCCCACCATAAGTCTTAGTCTTAAATGTATTTAATGCTGACCATCCTCTGAGAGTACCCAGTCATCCCTCTGTCAAGAACTATAATAGTCAATTGGATAATTACTTGCCTTAGACCCATCCCAAAGCATGAAGTCTAACTCAAATTATTTATTCAAAAAGGTGGCTGACTCCATGCTAAAAGTCATCATCTATCTAAATGAAATGGGATTCATTTTAAAGAAAGTGAAAGTAGAAAGTAGCAAAAACAGAAATATACATTAAATTTAAAAGATGTTTAAAAATCTTTTAACTGTATGTCTTAGTTACTTTTAATAAAAAATAAACATCTATTTTTTGGTAACCTCCTCCCCCACCCCAAGAGTTCTTCCTTTGTATATCCATATATATGTGTACCAGAAACCAGGATAAAGTTCAAAGTCTGAAATACATGGTACTGATGATCAGGTTTATTTGCAGGAGAAATCTGTAATTCTCATGGCTGTTAGTAGAGCTGCACAGGTTTTCTTTAAAAACAGCTACATATTTAAAGAGAATGTTCATAATTTTATAAACCAAAGCACTTCATGTTTTTTACATTTACTAGTAATAGTTTACTTCTTCTTGGTAATCATCTTATATATGATATTCATATTCAATATTTTCTTTTTAGCTTTCCATCTGTTGGATACAGGTATTATCTAGTTTTATTTTCAGAAAAATGTTTATTAAAAACTTCACATACCATTTCATTTTATTATTTGAATACCATCTCTATATTAAGAAATATTCTGTTTTCACTTTGTTTTATGGTCTGACAATTCATATACATGAGTGTAATTTATAAAACATAAAACTTAACTATGAAGTAATGAAAAAAGTTCCTATAAGGTAGGTACAAAACCACTCATGATTTTATACTTAAAACTTTATAATAAGCAAACTGTGGCTTTCTATAATATCAAATAATAGCTAACTCAGCTCAGCAAAATAAAATGTCTGTTCTGATAATAAAATTTAAGAGTTGAAATTATTTGGTTTATGTCATTTTACATACATAGACACATGCACACACATATATATACACACTCACACACACATACATTTTTCCCCATTAGTACTGAATTTTCAAAAAAAAAAAGTGAATTGGATTAAAGACTGAATAAAATTAGCTGGCCTTGCTGTAAAGTTCGCTATAACAGAATATAATTCTACAGTAAGTCAGATTCTGTCTATAGTTCATACAAATTTGAATAGAATTTTAGCACAGCTATTTTATACACAGTAAAAGCAAATAATTTTTGTATTCTCATGGACACTAGTTAAAACTGTTATTAAATTTTGATATCAGTTTTTTTTTTTTTTGTCTTTTTTCCGTGTCCGGCAACGGATCGCAACCCTCAGTGTTGCCCCCGTACCGGACCGGGAACCGGCAACGGGATAGCCGGGCCGGCCTAAATTTTGATATCAGAAAGCACATAAAATCATTCATATTTTTTAGCAAGAATAGGTAAGCTACTTTAATTTGGAACTCAGATTTAAACCACTCAAAGATTTACCTACCCATGAATAATAGAAAATATGGAGGTTTGGGAAGACTTTATATTTAATTATTAAATGGCTAGGGAGAAGTAATGTGAAAAATCATTGTAATCTTTTAGCTATTCTCTATTGACATCACCTAGAAAATTACTTATTAGTAAAATGTTGAATTATTAAAATATTTTATATAAAATTTTATACCTCACTAAAGTTTGTTTTATTTTAAAAGCCTTGATGTAAACCTAATTTAGAGTGCTACTGTCATAATAGTTTAATGATGTTTGTGTGTGTTTATGTGTGTATATTTTTAAGTAAAATTTTGGATTTGACACCAGAGTTTGCAAATTATCTCTGTTTCTATTTTATACACACTATATTCTTGATTATGCACCTCTTAATGTTTTAAAAAATAGATTGATTCGGATAAATGAACAATGTACATTTTACTGAAGCTTTCACATAAAAGATGAAGGAAGATTTTACTCTCAGAGTGCCTTCTCAAATGAGAAGAAATTCTCATGTGAAATATCACCTGTTCTAAAGTCATACTGAATGTCTATATATCAATTTCTTAAAAACAGAATAATATCTTAGCTCATTGAAAATTAGGTGTTTTCTCAGTTATGATACATGCATCCAAAAATTCCTCATTACTGATGTGAAAAAATGATTTTACAGAAAATGTTTTTAATGTAAAGAAGCTAATTTCTTAATATTTTATATCTTTAAAAACCTGGAATTATTTATTCCATTCATTGGATCTTTAAAAAGTAAATAAGAAAAGTACATTACTGTCTTTGATTTCCACCGAAAGTTTAAGAAATACGCAGAATATCACAACAATTCTAAACTTAAAATAGCTAAGTATCCTACTGATTTCAATGAGCTGGCTCACACAATTTTCCATTTTTGACAAGCATAACAAGAGTTGATGAAAGTTAGCTTTCACAAAGTTTGCTTTATAATTTGGTCCAAAGAACATATCCAAAACTACTTAGTTTGGTTAGAGAATTATTCTGTAATAATAAAATTGATTATAAATATCAAAGACTCATGTATGGAGAGTTAAGACTTTTAAAAATACTTAGGCATTTCATAATACCTATACATTTGTCCTTCATCCCTTTGGTTTCTGGAATCTACATTTATAATTAAATAGGAAATTAGTACTGTTTGTATGAATAGAAAAGCAAGGGAGGTGTATTATATGAGTCTCCATTTAAAATAGTTATAAATGTTACTTTTAGATACTTTCTTCAATGAAATTTCCCCTTTTGTTATGTGAACAGGAACTTGGCAGCTGATCTTCTCCTGATGATTCCTGATAACGAACTACATTTAGTAAAACTCTGTGCTTTCTACCCAGGGTGTATGGAAGAGATTAATGATCTTCATGAGAAGGTATACTGATGATATTATTAAGTGTTCCAGTTTGAAATGCAGTACTGTGATTTAATTAATATTACGTTCAAACACATAGAAGTACATACAGAGAAATATATAGTCCCTTGGGATACTTATAAATACAACAAAAATTGTGTCAATAATAGGTAACATTTATTGAGTTTCTACTGTGTGCTTGGCACTGTTCTAAATTTTTACATGTATTAGTATTAATTCTTATGAAACCCTGAAGAACAGGGATATTGTTTTGTTTTACAAAGAAAGTAAACTCAGAGAAGGTAAGGAACGTTTCCAAATTCAGTAAGAGTGGAGTGAGAATTTCAGCTTCAACAAACTAACAACAAATACCAAGCCCTTTCCACTGTCCCACTTTACATGTTGAGGTATGTGTATGATAACTTTTTAAATAGACAATTTAGGACATTTAAAAGAATGAAATGTAATGAAATTCACATGCATTATTTTAAGGAGCTTTAAAAAAATACTCCTTTGCAAAAACACAGGAATCTATGTACCAATATTATATATAAAAACAAACAAATGTTCAACAATAGGAAGATTACATAAATTACAGTACATTTCTATATTTCAGTGCTATTAATTCATTAAAGAAATCATGAGGCTCTATTTTTATTGACATGATAGATGGATAAAACATTAAATAAAATGCAGATCACAAAACATGCACATGATTGGATTTTGAAAATAACTGTGGGGGCTGGCCCGGTGGCGCACTGGATAGTGAGCCGCTTGGGAAGCACGGCGGCGCTCCCGCCCGAGGGTTCGGATCCCACATACAGACCGGCCCGGTGGCGCACTGGATAGTGAGCCGCTTGGGAAGCACGGCGGCACTCCCGCCCGAGGGTTCGGATCCCGCATACAGACCGGTTCCCGCTCACTGGCTGAGCGAGGCGCAGGAGCAACACCGAGGGTTGCGATCCCGTTGCCAGTCCCGGTCCGGTACGGGGGCGACACTGAGGGTTGAAGATAAAAATAAAACATTTTCTCATCTTTAACTTTCAAAATAACAAAGTTTTATTTCACCTATTTGAACCTTGATTTCTCCCCAGTGGGTGAGTGGCCCTGTTCATTCAAAAACAGATATTTATTGAATATGGCATCAATACAGATAGACCAAAAGTGTGTGTGAGTGAGCACGCATGTGTGTGTATGTGTGTGCGTATGTGTGTGATACTAAGGAAATATTTCTGAAAGGATAAATGTCCAAAGTTACCAGTGGGTTGTGAGATTTTGGGAGAATTAAACTTTATACACTTAATGTTCTGTGAATTATTTTTTAAATAAGCTGTGCTTTGCTTTTATAAACAGAACTACAAGTTATTTTTATGTTAAATAAAATGCATATGGAAGGAAGCAAGGAGTTCTTTTTATACTTTACATTTACTGTGTAGCGTTTGTTCGCTAACAGGTATCCTTTGAGGCAAAAAGGTGCAGATGTTAATATCAAGTCTTGAAAAGGCAATAACTACAAGTTATTTTTATGTTAAATAAAATGCATATGGAAGGAAGCAAGGAGTTCTTTTTATACTTTACATTTACTGTGTAGCGTTTGTTTGCTAACAGGTATCCTTTGAGGCAAAAAGGTGCAGATGTTAATATCAAGTCTTGAAAAGGCAACATGACTTGTCTAAGTTTACACAGCTTTTAATGATATGGGCAAGAATGGTATTCACCTAGTCTTTTCATCACACATTCAAAAAGGATATAATTAGACTCTGTAATCAGACTTCGTTATTAACTCTTCAGAAAGACTAGTGAATATGTGTAAAGGTGTTAATAACTCTAAACAATTTCACAGGTATGGGTGCTCCTTAACTTACAGTGGGGTTACATCCCTCCTGATAAATTCATCATAAGTTGGAAATATCATAAGTTGAAAATGCATTTAATACACCTAACCTACCAAACATCACCTGGCCTACCTTAAATGTGCTCAGAACTTTTGTGTTAGCCAGCAGTTGGACAAAATCATCTAATACAAAGCCTATTTTATGATAAAATGTTGAATATCTCATGTGATTTATTGAATACTGTACTGAAACTGAAAAACAGTGGTTTTATGGGTACTAAAAGTATGGTTTCTACTGAATATGTATCACTTTTGTACCATCATAAAGTCAAAAAATTGTAAATTGAACTATTGTAAATCAGAGATGTCTGTAATACTAAAAACTGTGTATTCAAATATGATGTTAAGTAATAACTTTTGGAATTTTAAGATAGGACAGGAATTACACAGGTGATCATCTTACTCTTCTTAATATAGTCTGTTTGAAAATGAAATTTCAGTGGTAGCCATTTTCTTATTCCCTCTAGACTTTGGTCATATATCTAGGTGAAGAAGTTTTTTTGGTTTTTGTTTTTTGGGTTTTTTTTCTATTTAACCAGGCCAATACCTAACACATTTGGCATTCTGTGAATAAAGATGGGTAAACAATATGAAATGTCATATACATGAGAACCCCCTTAATTCAGTTTGTTGTAATTCTTTTGAGGGAAATATTGAGAGATCTAAAATGTTCATTATACCTAACTTTTAAACAAGATATATTAAACTATTGAGTAAATGCATTAAATAAATAAATAAATTGAAAGAAAGCATTGAACCATCAGTGTTCCTTAGAAACAAACTTTAACATTTAAGCTTCAAAAATCATAAACACATGGAAATTTAACATAAAAGAGAACTTGATCCTTACCATTATTGTGGAAGCAGAATAACTTACTTGAGAGAGGATCAAACTCTCAGTTTTAACAGAAAAAAAATTATTTAAAAAATGAGAGTATGGCTTTTCATTTTATAGTAATGAAATATCATGGACTAAAAATCTTCACTTTGTAACATTTCAGAATGTCAGAGCTTAAAACTTTAAGAGCTTATACATTTTTCACAACTCTGAAATAAGGTTGCTTTGTCTCAAAGGCCAAGTGAAATAAAATTACAGTGTAGAGGACGTGTAATAATGCACCTTTTTCATTTGCTACATTTAATGTAGTATTCACAGTATAGTTTTTGACAGTATGGTCAGTGTATTCATCCTAAAAGAACTAATCTTAGCATTTTTTGCTAACTTGTGTTTGTGGGTACTACTTACGATATTACAGTCAGGACAATTTACTTCCACCTCATTTATTAGGTTTTTGTTTGATGAAAAACTACTGACTCATTAGCTAATGACCCCACATTGTTTTTTCCATAAATGTATATGCTCTTAAGGCAAGTAATTTTGTTTACATCTATTTTGGACAACTGTAATAAGAAAATATACTAGGTATACTCAAAATATTTAGTACTTTTACTATTGCTTTTATCCCTGTAAATTTTAGTAACATTATCATCAAATAAATTATTTTCTAGTGCAAGTTACCTACTGTAGAAGAATGTATGCAGTTAGCTGAGACTGCCCAAGCAGATGGCAATATATTTAAAACTATAAAGTATTATTTGTTAAGTCAAGAACCTGAAAAAGCCCTTCCTATTGGTATTGACTTCATCAAAGGTAAGTTTCTAGTTGGTAGTATAATTTAAAATCTACTCACTTATTTAAGCTTTTCATTTATATTAATAATCAGCCTTAAAATCAAGAACTAGCCATCCTTAATTTTAAAAGGAAAGAAATTACTGATGTGAAATACGGCATCACTTCTGATTTTATGGTATGAAGACCTGAGAGAGTGTGAATAGGAAAATACTTGTAATCTAGAAATTAAAGAAATAGATAAGACTGACTGACAGAGAATTAATTGTATAAATTAAAAATTGGATGCACAAGTTTTGATACTATTATTTAGAGAATCTTTTATTTGGTTTTATTTTGCCAGAATACATCAGTAGTTCAAATTGGACTTTGGATACCATTTTCCCCGTTCTTGACCTATTGAGTTATATTCGCACTGAAAAATTAGTCTTGCATACATGTACTACGTAAGTACTTTTTCTCCAAAATACGTTAGTGAATCTATGAGATGTTTTGATTGGTTTTGGTGTTTAGATCAATAAGTAGGATCGTCTTGGACAGGTAGCTGCACTTGTAGAAAAATTACATTTTTATTTGTTATATTCGTATTAAAAAATACAGAGGTCAACTTGAAAAAGAAATATTAAATGTTAGTGGCTCCATTTAGTAATATCTAGTGCATATGTGTTTATATATGTGCATATACACAAATGGTTCAAAGAGGACTAATTCAAACCTTTCAGATGGTTTTCAACCTTAAGTCCTCAAGAAACTAGTGGTCATATTTATTAAATATCCATTGTGTGCAAAGCCTTATACTAGACTTGGGAGAAAGAAGTGCTGGGAAGTAGAAAATAGACACCGTTCCTGAATTCAAGTACCATTTAAGGACATTGTCATCCATATGATTTAAGCCTTCAAAGACTCATGTATAATTTGCAAGATAGTCTTTGGGCTCTTTTTGTTTTAATGCCCCTGTGGAAAAGGTGATGCAGGAGCCTGGGAAACTGGCAAATTCCCTCAGCAGGAAGTGCAGTAGATATTCTTTGACCTTTCCTTGAGTCTGCACAATATGCTAAGAATTCCTAAATCTGACCAAAGGAGTTACTTAGAGATAAATCACATGAAGAAACAGCCAGAAAGAAGCAGGCAATAGTTATATACTATTAAGAGACTTTTATTTTAAATTATAATTTATGATATAGCATAAATGTCTGAATATGAATTATTAACTAATGAATAAATCATCTTCCTCAAATTTAGAAAAATTTCTAAACATATTTTGCTCTGTCACCCATCAGAATATAGGATACATGTACATGAACTATATATGAGAGTAATGTTCTATATCTCAAATTGTGGAATTAAAAATTATGTGTATATATATTCTTTTTTTAGAGCTCGAAATGAGTTGCTGATATTATATGGTTATGTTGGTGCATTATTGGCTATCAGAAGACAGTACCAAAACATTGTTCCAGCACTTTATGAGTACACAAGGTACAAAAAGAAAAAAATTCCTTTCTATCATTAAATTCCTTTTACTAATATCAGTAGTCTCTAAGTAGATCATAAAAGACACCAAATGTATTATTACATGCTTTTATTTATTTATTCAGCATGTGCTTTACAATAAAGCAGCAATTAACTATATGAAGTAAGAATGCATTAGGCTGTAAATATAATAGAAATCCTAATGCTAACGCACCAAATGTATTATTACATGCTTTTATTTATTTATTCAGCATGTGCTTTACAATAAAGCAGTAATTAACTATATGAAGTAAGAATGCATTAGGCTGTAAATATAATAGAAATCCTAATGCTAACTTAAACACATAGCATTTATTGGTCTTGCATGTAAAAACATTTGAGATAGGCATTCCCAGCCTATTGCAGCTGTTCATTGATTCCATCAAGGACCTAGATTCTTCTCTTCTTTTGACTATAACATTCTTGGTTTCTTTCCTGTTGCTTGAGTTTTCCATGGTTACAAGACAGCTGCTAGCCCTCCATATATTATTTCTACTTTCTAAGCAGGAAAGAGGTAAGGGTAAAGAAAGATAGACACCACAAAGAGATTTCTCCTGGCAAGACCATTTTGTTCAGCGAGGAAGGTTCTCCTTAGGGTTTTATGCCTGCATCTCATTGGCCAGAATCGTGTAACCCCACTTTTAAAAGAAGATGGGGGCGGAAAAGATGGGAAACTGGGTATTTTAGCTTTCCATTCTGTAAAGTAGAGAAATGCAAAGTAAAGAGAGTTTGTGAGTAGCAGGTAACCTACTGTTTTATATTCATATATAATCTACCAATCAAATTCCTACGTTTTCTAATAGCTTGCTAACTTTAGCCATTATACTTAAAACTTGTTATACTCAAAAATAAAATTCACAATGCCTCCCATAAAAACCCTTTTTCAAATCTACCAGTTTGTGAAATGGCAAAGTAGATGACCTTTTTAACTCTTAACAATGCTTCAGAGCCTGTGGGTAAGTAATGTTTCTGAGTAACCTTCATATGGGGCAGAAGATTTTGAGAGAAACAGAGCCTTTCTCATCCCTAACTACTTCTCCCTCTTGTGTAAGTGAAGCAGTAAACTGCCACTTTGTGCAAAGTAAGGAATAATACAGAATTAATATGATCGGGGTACTCAAGGAAAAATCTGCTTCTATGCATGCAGCATAACCAAAATTCAAAAGCAACTTTAACAGTATTAAAATATAGGACCAATAGGACATATCACATAGAATTAAAATAATGTTGAATGAAGCAAGTTCAGTTATATATAACTTCAGTAATTATGAAAGTGAAGAGAGAAAATGGTCACTTAAATTAATATCAAGAATAAAAAGAAGAGTTTTTATTTGTAAACCTGGAGAGACTTCAGAGAATACATCTAAGTTAAGGAAAACATGGTAGTTTAGAAAGAGAAATTTAAGAACTGCCTAATTTTTAAGAAAGTCTGACAATTCCATCTTTGTTGTTGTATCTTGATGCCTGCATTTATTTCCCTAACCCACTAAATATCTTATTCCCCGGAGTTTTGTTCTCTTTCTCTCCTCTTCCCCTTTTTTTTTTTTTTTTTTTTTTCCCCACCCACCTCCCATGTCTCCACTCCTCTTCTCTACCGTCTTTTCTGTACTCTGTTCTTCAGAAACTTCAGCATTTCTTAGCTTCACTTGTCACCTCTATGGAGATAACTCATTATTATATATTCAGGCATAGCCTACTCTCCAAGCTTCTATTTGTATATCCAGCAGCTTGCTAAACTTCAGCCTTAAACTTCAGTTCTCTTTCTTTTGATGGTGTCGTTATATTTCTGTCATCCAGGATTAAATAATCAGGGTCATGGTTAAGTGTTGCTCCTCACTGTGGCTATTATGCAACATTGCTTCACTGATCTAACCATTCTCCATACATTATGCAGCTAATTTATTCATTCATTCACTCACTCAATCACTCACCCAACTGTTGATTGAATATCTTTCACTTGCCAGGGATTTAAATGCTAACTATACAACTTAGCATATATGCAGATACAGTATTCCCCCCATGTCCACAGTTTTGCTTTCTGTGATTTCAGTGACCCACGGTCAACAGTGGTTCTAAAAAATTAAATGGAACATTCCAGAAGTAAACAATAAGTTTTATACTGTACATTATTCTAAGTAGCATGATGAAATCTTGTAGTGTCCTGTTACGTCCTGCCTGGGATGTGACTCATCCCTTTGTTCAGCATATTCACGCTGTATATGCTAGCTGCCTGTTAGTCACTTACTAGCAGTCTCAGTTATCAGTTCAACAAATCCACAGGAAGAAAGGTGAGTGCAGTACAATAAGATACCTTGAGAGGGAGAAAGAGACCACATTCACATATATTTTATTACAGTATATTGTTATAATTTTTCTATTTTACTATTAGTTATTGTTGTTAATTTCTTACTGTGCCTAATCTATAAATTCAACTTTATCGTAGGTATGTATGTATAGGAAAAAAACATAGTATATATAGGGTTAGGTACTATCCATGGTTTTAGGTATCCACTGGGGGTCTTGGAATGTATCCCCTGTAGCTAAAGCGGAATTACTGTGTGTGTGCATATAATGTATAATATATAATTTTATTATATGTATAATATATGTACACACATATTTTTGAACAATTGTTAAGTTTAAAATTTCAGTTAAACTTCATTTTCTTTTTCTAATATCTAAGTTTTTGATGTCAGATGTTAATTTCTTTTTCATATGTTTTAGTCAGCTATTAAAACGTCGGGAGGTGTCAGTCCCTTTAAAAATTGAACATCTTTCTGAGGAACTGGATGCATGGAGAGCTTGCACACAGTTCACCAACCAGTGAGTGAATATAAAAATTGGAATGCAGAAGGTATTTAATGTTATAAACAAACTTGTTGTAAATGTGCATGGTCATGGTCTCATTATTAATTTTAGCAGAATAATGAATCTTGATTTATTTAGCATATATCAATAATAATTTATAATGCTCTCTTTTCTTGCCTTTTTAAAGTTCTTTATTCTACTGTAAATAGTCTGAAGTAGATTTCCCTCCACTATAAAGGGGAATTGAATAATCATGAGGGACTATTACTGATTTAAACCTATGATTCTATAAAAATGAAAATATCTGTTGAAAATATAGATCATCAGAAGAATCTCCGTATACACCCCCTTCTGATTCACAAAGAATGGTTTATGCAACTTTATTAAAGAGACTAAAAGAAGAACCACTCAAAGGAATTATTGGGTCAGATTATGTGACTGGATCAAACCTTCCAAGTCATTCCGACATTCATATCTCTTGTCTTACAGGACTAAAAATCAAGGTACAGCCTAATGTCAAGCATAAATTGTGCATTTCCATCATTTTTATATTTTTATTTTTTGAAATGTTATCTTAAAGTAAGCATAAGCTGAATAAAAGTAGGTAACTCTAAAGTGGCCTGGGGCCCAGTAAATAAATATTGCCCTTAGTGCTTTCATAGTTAGTATAAATGGTCTGTTTGTCTTTAAAATACATTTGGAAAGGCAGTCATTGTACTGACTGTTATTACAGAAGCAATTAATGTAGTATGTATACTTAGGACTAAATGATATGTATACTTATTCATGTAGTATGTATACTTAGGACTAAATGATGTGTATACTTATTAACAAATATATTTTAAAGTACATATAGATCATATCCTAAGGGAAATTAAGTAAGGGAGACAAAGCAACAATCAACAAATTAACAATGGTTGTATCACAATATATTAACTTTCTAGTCTCCATTTGTGTTATATAAACACAAACAAAGCAATTAAAATTAGATAAATGTTTGAGGGTACTTCAAAAAGTTCATGGAAGAATACAATTAAAAGATAATATGAATCTTTCCATGAACTTTTTGATGTACCCTCATATAATACATTATCGATATATATGCATGTTCTTAAATCTAGTTACCAAACTTCAGCAATTAAAAATTATTGGGGTCAATTGTAAGGAATGGCTAATGCCCAAGGAATGATCCCTAATGTACAATCAAATTAATGATGATGAATGATGCCAGAGCCTCCGAGTGTGACCCAGGGGTGTATTATCTCAAAGAAATAGAGAAGTCTATCATTGTAGAGCCAGGACTAGTTGTATGAGTTCCCGTGAAGTAAACAAAGCTGAATCCTCATGAAATGCTAATTGAGAGTATAGATTGGACTAAAAGAGTGGGACCTCCCAGTAATATACACATTTTATCGATTAGATTCTTATATTACAACTGTGTTGTGGAAAATTACATTTCTAATGCTGACATGCCAAGCCAATGAAGAAGGTATTTTTTGGCACTACCACTCAAAATAAATGAAATAGCTGGATTCTAATGTAAACCCTAACTATAGCCTGGCTTGCCACTTCAAGCTAGTTAACACACCAGTATATTCCAAAAAACAGACAGGGCGCACATAGTTGTATACACCTTTATTATCCACTAGTGTTCAGAAATAAAGAACCAAAGGAGTAAATTCAAAAACTTATAGTTACCACCCACTGCCCTTTGTACCATTTCTAATACTTGGTATCTTCGTGTTCCTTTTCTCCTTCTCTTAAGATTCCTTTTCTCCATCTGGGATAGTCAAACGACCTAATAAATACCATCTAACCTCTCTGTACACAAACCCACGTTCAGGAAAGGATCTCCTAATTATCTCATACACACTGAGGTACACATAAATAATATAGATGTAGTGCCACCCTCCCAGGATATTTCTATTTCAACAGAAAATTAATGTGTTTGGGTTATAATTGTGAAATTTCTAGTACCTACTAATAGGAAAATGTCTACTTTACCTACTTCTATAATGGGCTTTCTACTATCTAGAAATAATTTGCTAAAAACAAGATGTATCATTTGAAATCATGACCAAATCCTGATAGCTTTAGAACCTAATTAAGAAAAAAAAAATTTGTATTGCATTTACTGTTTTATAAATCATGCTCTTCCTTCTAAGAGCTGGGTAATAAATACCGAAAGCTTGTTTGCGTTTGATTCTTCATAACTACCCTTGGCATATGTAATCACTGATGCAACAAAATTACAAATATGCTAGTAAATCACATGACTGAACATAATTTTAAATTAAGTTTATATGCAAATAGAGCAATATGTTTTGATCTTTTGGAGAGCAGGTTCAATGTTTCTGGCTGAAATAATTTCCCCAGCTGTATTAACATATGCTACATGATTAAACTAGTATATTTAAGTCCATTACTAAGCATACATGTTTTTATAAAATAAGTTAACTTTGTGGCAATTAATAAATTAATAATACCTGTTGTCATTGCTAGCACTACTGTATTTAAAGAGTTCAAGTTATAAAACTGAATTTTATTTTAACAGGCATCAGGGAATAATAACGTAATGTTACGACATTTGGAAATGTTTCTGTATTTTGTGGCAGTTCAAAGAACTAATTTTCTCATATTATCAAATTTTCTCTTATGATTGCCTAAATATTGCCAGTGTTTTTTTTGTTATGGTGATTCTATTTCTGAAAGTTTAAAAATACATTGTGAATTTATAATCTCATCTTCTCTTTCCTCAATTCTGTGTGCAGGGCCCTGTATTTTTCCTTGAAGATGGGAAATCTGCTATCTCATTGAATGATGCTTTGATGTGGGCAAAGGTGAATCCATTCTCACCTTTAGGAACTGGAATACGACTCAATCCATTTTGAGAGAAGATTTTTTTCCATGCTTAGTTGTTTTATTTAAAGAAGAGCTTTTGTGGGTTAGTATTACCTTAATCTTGGTTGTCCAAGGACCAAAAGTTGGGAAGAGGATTAGGGATTGGGAAAATAACAGTTAATTTTATTCATTAACTTCAAGAAATAAAATACTTATATAATTTAAAAGAAAAATAGGTGACTCCTTTATAGAATGTAATAGCCACATTTGGGAGGAAGGTAATATTTAAATTATAAAGGACGAAATAATCTAAAAAGCATATAAAGTGTACAAAGTATAAAAGGTACAAAAATATTATATTGTTGAAACATTGAAACATAAAAAAGTACAACTCCTAGAATAGTGCTTGACATACAGTAAATACTTAATGAATATTTGAATGACCAAGTATCTTGAAATAAGGAAATGTTAGGTATGCACAGTTGATATTCAAGTTAACAAACACCTATGTTGTCCTTTATAAAGTGTATAGTAAACAACTAGTTTTAGTTCATATTTAATAAAAGTTTTCAGTTATAAGTTTAGTAAACATCAATAAATGGATACACAGTCAAAATACTTTTGAGTTTTATTTTTAAAAATTACCAAGTTTTTTATCTGAAGTTCAACTGTCCAATTATAAAAGTATAAGTTATACAAACATGAAAAAAATTGGGGGATGAAAAACACAAAATGCAGTCAAATATATATGAGAATTTTCATTAGATAATTGACTTTCAAAAGATATTCAATATACATGGATATTAGTTTTGATTAATGCATTTAATATTTATATAATAAACTCTAGTTTATATTAACTTTCTTAAAAAACACAATTTATGTGATGAAAATTAGTTTCAAATAAATTTCTATAAGTAAATAGGATACTAGTTGAAATTTTGGATACATTATGAAAATGTAATTTTAATATTTATTAAAAATGTAAAGTTATGAAAAGCCTGATATGTGACTACAAATATTTCAATTGGACTAGAATTCAGACCTTCAAATTTATGAAAGTAATGCATACTAGGAAGAATAGTATCTGATACTCAAGTAGTTTTCCAGGATTTATAATGTTGATGTTTTTGTCTGACTAAAGAAGGAGCTCAGTTACTAGAATAATGTCGCTTTTATCATCTTCAATTTTGTTGTATTTTAAATATTTTTAAAACATTTTTAAACAAGGTTCTTCAAATTGAAAACAATACATATTATGTATGTGTATCATATCACACTGAGCACTTTTAACTCCTCAAAAAGACATTACAGGCTTAAATTTCATTTTATAAAAACATATATTACAGAAGAGAAAATATGCAAATCAGAGATGCAATGGGTAATACAAAGTGTATCTGAGAGGCATTTTTTTTTTTTTTTAACTCTTAGTGATATCTGTAACTAAAATTTTTTTTAGGTGAGCAGGAGTATTAATTGGCACTTATATACTAAAATCCCCTGACGTAAAAATGAGAGTCTAAATTACACTGCCATTCTTTTAATTTTGTTTTAAAATAGGTTAATAAGCCTATCTTTGTTGTGCTTTAAGTACTTCAAAGGACATCATTAAGTTTTAGTTATACGTATATAAAAAAATCATTACCCTCTGCATTTTTAATGAATGCAGGAAAATAATATTATAAAATATTCATAAGTTTAGTATGAAGAAAAATTCATATAACTCTTAACACATGAGTATAACAAAAGAGTAACCTAATTTCTGACTAAAATCTAAATTGGATTGATTCAACTACTATTATTCTTTGACTTCTACAATGTTCTATAATATTATAACTATTCTTCATAGAATTATAAGTATATATCATTTAACTATGTCAATCTGTATACATTGTGCCTTAATATGAAAAAGAATTTTTTTTTAAATTTATAAAAGTATTTTTCATTGTTAGATTTCATATGCATAAAAACCCAAAGAAACAATATGAATTTATTTTATTATTTGAAGATGTCCATATTACCAGTAAGTGGACAAATTATTTTGCAGGTTTAAATATGCCTTTATGTAGGAAGAGAGTCTCATTAGACAATGATTTTTTAAGAATTGTAAAAATATTTTACCTATAAAAGTTACTACATGGTTAACAAAATTACAAATCAAAATGAGTTACATTTTGTGAAAATATGTGATTTTTATATTAATCAAATAAATGGGATATATACATATAATTCTATGAAATCAATCAAATGTTTTCAGAAACGTGGTTGCAATAGAGCGGATTTTATTGTCCTTCTAACAAGAAAATTTACACTTTTCTGCTTTTAAGTCAAAAGGCATTATAAATATAGTGAAAGCCTCACAAATTATTTGTAAGATTTAGTGTTTTATATTTAGTGTACCAGTAATACAGAAGATATCTTTATAATCTACTCTTAATAAATGCTTATTGTACCAAATCTTTGAGACAATTGTACCTAAATAATTGAAATATGTACTTTTATGCTCAATTTAAATACCATATAACTGTACTATATTATGGCATATCATTATTTAGATCTATATGTATATATGTATTTTAGGTCCCTTAAATTTTAATGAATACTTCTATTAATGCCTGATGAGACATAATTAACTGCTAAGATGAGCGGAAGTCTTGTCCCTAAACCCACCCTTGAGAGATACTGTTTCTTCATAAGTGCTAGATCAGAGTCATCAGAGGTATAAAGGACTAAGCTGTCCATCTGAGTTGTTACCTCGGTCAGAAACCTAGGAAAATCACTTCATAGGATTATTCCAGAGGCCAGTTCTCCACCTGTAAGAAACACTGACTACAATGTACCCCAAAATTTGTATAAAAAGGGAAAAGCACTTACTAATTAATACCAGTACAAACAGCATTTCACAGTAGCTTCTATTCCCATGATAAGCATTCTGCAAATTGATTGATCTGTTCCTATGGGGGCTGTTATAGCTCCTTGAAAAGTTCACTGCTTCCTTCCATCAAAGATCCTTTATGAAGTAAATGGTCTTCCTAAAATATGCCTGTAGAGTTGTCTTCTGGTGACAGAACTCATCCTCAAGAAGCTCTTGAGGTTACCCACTTTGAACCCTCCTTGCTATCTTAATTTACTTATAAATGAAGCCTACAGACCATAGATTCCACAGGAGTCTTGGGAACTTACCATGGTCAGGCCATGAGTGGACTGATTAGCTATTGCAGGAAATTGAACACCAAACCAAGAGAAACTTACTATTTGACTGTTCACCCAAAGCTAATCCTCTTCTCTGGATCTCTTCCACAGCTGAGCTTCAGAGACTTGTTTCTAAAACCCTTTCCTAAGGAACTACATTTTACAGGTTAAAAAATTATTCTCATAATTTTATACTTTAGATTGTTCTACTCAAATGCAAGACAACAGGTAAATTACCTGCAGCTTGTTAAAATATGCATTTGAACTAGATCTCTTACCTCAGGTAAAATTGGATTCTGAACACATTCCCAAGAAGTTATCTATATCATCAGGGCTCTGCTTAAGTTCTTTTATTAGATATTATCTTTCCAAAAATATAAAACTTAATTAGAAAGTCTCTGGAGGTATTAATGCTAATAATTTATTTGAACCTTCAAAAATGCAGAAAAACTGATAAGTAAGACTGTTAAGTTTAGCTGGTCCAAAAATATAAAACTTAATTAGAAAGTCTCTGGAGGTATTAATGCTAATTTATTTGAACCTTCAAAAATGCAGAAAAACTGATAAGTAAGACTGTTAAGTTTAGCTGGAAATTGATGTGCATGTTGTGGGATTCAGCATCCGTAATATTCATCTTGGAGGTTGAATAAAATAGTATTAAAACATGAATAATTCCAGTTGAAAAAAGTTTTCCACAAATGAATATAAAATTACCAAGAATATATGCAAGATAGTCTTTCTAGATATTAATCTGTTTCTGTAAAAAATATAGACATGGCAACAATCAGTAGGAATTTTTTAATTGGACTAAATGGATTGCTAAACACCAGAACCAAATTCCAAGGAAAGCAATGTTTTTTTTCCCTCCACACTCTTTATCAACAGAAAGGATACCTATTTTTTCTTAAATGGTTTAAATTAAGGCTGTTCATGGAGATGAGCAAGATTTTCTGTGGACCAATGTATAATAATAAGTATTCAGAATAAATTTTTATTAATGAATGAGTTGTGTAAATATATAATATCAGGCAATTAATTTCTAATGAGGAAACCTATTACAAAGTAGATTCACTATTTTTTCAAATATGTGTATTTTCAGATATGGTGTATATCATTATGTATAACTGTACCTTTAAAATCATTTTTGCTCATTATGTACTATTTATTTCATTTTGTATTTTCAACAGAACCTGGTTTTAATAAATAGTGTTTACTAAATGGTTGTTGAATTGAAAAGAGATGTTCTTTAGCCCAATTATGTATAAGACACCACTTTAATTTATTTGTTATTGAAATACATCCAAGACTAGGTGATTACATCCTGTTAGTATAGAGAGAGATGATGGCATCACTCCTTCAAAGCCATTTGACAGGTGCTTTTCAAAGTTTCTTTTCCGTGTTTCTAGTAGATTTTATAACAGAATCAGAGGATTGTTTTGCAGCTTGCTTCACATGAATTTCTCTATGTGAATTGCCACCATTACCTCTATTACCTAAGATATTTAAATAAATAAAATTAATTAATGGTTTTTAAATATTTATACAACCATCAATGTTTCTAATGTATCAAACATATTCAGACTGATTAGCAACAGGCTGAGCACAGGTTAATCTAAATACCTGATAAACAGAATATTTAAATCATGCATTATAGTAGTCATAGATTTTTTTTAAAAAAAGATCTGAGAGTCGGTCACCTTAAAAAGTCATCAGCAGGGGCTAAAAATATCTAGAGCTTATTTTGGTGCATCTGATACTGAATATGACTGAACTATTTTTAGATATTGCTTCAGAAAGCAGCTGAGGCAGCAGTGGCACAATTTTGTGCTTAGATTTGGCAAGTATACATGATTCATAATTCAGTTATGGAACTCTGATTACACTGAGGCTTCCAGACTGGCCACCCAGATTCTTTAGGTCACTCAGTTCTAATGTGAAGGGCCAATGACAGCTAAGAAATCTGTATTCCTTTGTCCCATAATTTTTCTAGACACTAGATTTAGGTAAACAGGTAGAGGAACTTTAGTGTTAAAAAAAAAAGAAAAAAGGAAAAACAAAGGTAACAGCCTACCTTACAATTAATTTTAGCTACCCTGTTTGATAATTAGAAGATTCTCAGATGAACAGCCTGTGATTTCAGTGCCATTATGTGCAATCTTAGATGGTAAATAGAGTTAAGTTCCTACAGTCTACTGTTCTTGCCTCTCCTTCCATTAACTTTCAAATTATGGTAGCTGAGCTGAACTTATTACTGTACCCTTTTATCAGAAACAAATGAAATGGAATCCCTTTAACAAATTTAGAAACAATTTAATGCTTAACAAAACAGTTCCCATCCATATAATTACCAAAGTTAAATCCTCACCATTCATTAATTCTTTGTATGGCTAGACTAAAAGAATTCAAGTATCTGGAACAGGGTTGAGAGAAGTAAAAAAAAAATAAATGTATGTTCACCTTCCTATCCTGATCTGCCTTGTCCATTGAAGGCTTTCATAAACCCATCAGCCATTTTGAAAAGGAAAAGACCATTGGAGTGAAAGAGAATCATAAAAGAGCATCCAGAGAATCATAAAAGAGAACACGGAGAGAATAAAATGGAGGAGGAGTTTGTAGCAGTTCATACATTTTTAAAATTGTAAAAGCAAAAATCCATTCTACTCAGAGTCCTGATATGAAGCAATGATAGCATACAGTTTTTCCAAAAACTCATATGTGAGACTTGAAAGTTTTCCAAAAAGATAAGAGAAATGAGAAATACTCGACAATTCAAATATCAGTGGGCATCATTTTTTTTTATATGTGGCCCATTTGCATCTGTTTCTTGCACAGGAAGGAAGCCATGCTGAGACTCATTACTCCTCCTTCCTAGCTTTTCACTGCAGTCCCAGAGCAGATGGTCATGCCCTTTCCCACACCCAGGAAGTTCTAATTAGTCACAAGGAAAAAGGGGTAAGAAGGGGCTGGGGGGACTGGGCAGAAAGTACCTGCCTGCTGTCTCCTTCCCCTGTGTCTGTGCCCATCACAATTCCCTCCTCCCACGCTCACCCTACTGCCCTGGCTTTGACTGCCCTGCTAGAACTTTTATCACAAAGATCACTAACAAGAAAGTTGAGGCTGATTTAAGGAGAGGATGCATTTCTAGAATCTGAAGGTGAAATTATACATTTTTTTTTTCACAGAAACATTGTTATTCACTTCTGTTGAATTCTGTCATAGTAACTGCTAGTCCTCAGATATATGAGTTAAAGGGGTTTTGATGGGCTGCCCTGATGTGTGGATATTAAAAAGGATGTTGTGAGGTACACTAGTTCTACAAGGCCATTAAAACAAAACTAAATAATAGTGATGTGTGATCAAATAGTTTGGAAAACACTTTATTTAGTACCTACTTTCTCTTTAATATTTACAATGCATGTTAGCATGTTAAAGGCTTTGAGAAATCATAAGTTTTAAAAAAAAGAATCTGTTGACATTGCTCTCCCAGACCTTATGTAAACAAGGAACGCTTTCCCCAGTGAAATATTTCTTAACACTCTAGGAAACGTGCTCTGTAGCAGACAGAGGTCTACAAACACTTTCTGTAAAGGGCCTGATAGTAAATAATTCAGTTTTTGTGATAGGGTTGCCAGAAAAAATAAGGGACACCTAGTTAAATTTGAATTTCAGATAAACAATGCATAATTTTTAGTAAAAGTGTCCTAAATATGTGCTCAAAGTTATTTGTTG
>NW_007729129.1:53399-55611 GCF_000696425.1 Galeopterus variegatus
TTTTTGTGATAGGGTTGCCAGAAAAAATAAGGGACACCTAGTTAAATTTGAATTTCAGATAAACAATGCATAATTTTTAGTAAAAGTGTCCTAAATATGTGCTCAAAGTTATTTGTTGTATTCCCCTGTGTTTTTGTTTGCTAAATCTGGCAACTCTACTTTTAATTTAAGCCATACAGTCTCTTTCATGACTACCCAACTATTGCAGTGTAAAAAACAGCCAAGGACAAGAGTAAAAGCAGCCAAGAACCAGGCATAAAACAAACAGGCATGATTATGTTTTGTGTTATTTATTAACATGGAAACTTGAGTTTCATATCATTTTCATGTGTCAGGAAATATTCTTTCAATATAATTTTTCAGTGATTAAAAATGTAAAAATCATTCTTAACTTGTGGGCTATACAAAAGCAGGCAACGGGCTGAATTTGATCTATGGGCTGTAGTTTGCTGTAGTGTAAAATGTTTTCTGAATTAATAGGGTTTAAACAAACGACTTCTTGTAATACAACTGATTGGGAAGTCTGGGCATGCAAGTATCTATAAATGCCTTAGTACTGACTCATCCTCCAGCTACTGAAGAACTTTGTTTTCAGCACTGCCAAGAAGCTTCACAGATTTCAGATTCACTAATTTAAGGATAAATCAGAACTCAAATGAATACAATAGTAACAGGTTGGGGGAGGAGGGTGACTTAGCAGACCACATGCTTTTCCAGCTATCAGAAAACACAGTAGCATATCAATTTAATACATGGTTGAAGACTGAATGTTGCCTTAGACCAACATTTTAACAATTTTTAAAACTTTAATTGAACAAATAAAACAAACAAAAATCCATTTTAACAGGCAAAAAGTTATAACAAGAACTTACATAAAACAGGAGCGACTCTTTCCCTTGAAACCCTTGGTTTATATCTGCACCCACAAGCTTGGGCAGGAAGACGATCAAGAGTGATTTCTCCCACTGTTGGTTTGACGTCAAACCATTCTATAAAGTATAAATACAAAAGTTATTTCTTAAAAAGTCACCATGACAATTGTTAAAGTAAAACACCATAATTTATAAATTCAAGCAAATTATTTAAACATCTTTTTTTATTATATTTCTAAGAGTGGTATGAATACATAGGTTAATAACCCCCTTCCCACATTTCTCACAATATCTTTGGTGCACAAAATAGTTTACTCAAAGTTAAAGGTAGTCTTTGTGTTCTTACTAATTTTTGAAATGTTTTTGTTTGATTAACATATATACAACAAGCTGAGCAAATCATAAGTTTAATTAATTCCAGTGAATTTTTGGAGTGAATACCCCTGTGTTACCATCACCCAGATCAAGAAATGATATATTACCAGTACCCAAAAACCCTCTCCTTTTTCTCCCAGACAGTATACTGAAAGGAAAAGGCTATCCTGACTTCTGTTATCATAGGTTAGTTGTACCTATTTTTATATCCATATAAACAAAATCACACATTTCATTTTACAAACATTTTTGTACTATAAAAATAGTGACTTAAAATTATTTCCATGTTTCCCATATTTCTTTTTAGTGAATCCTGTAAACAGAATTACTTGGGCACTTCCTTTGTGCTTCTGAAGATCACTTTTTCCTCGGCAGCTTATCCTTCACTGAGTCTTGAAGAAGTATCTAAGATAATTTCTACTCATCCATCATGCCCTGTTAAAACTAAACACAACTCTGGTGGGTAACATTCCCAGAACTATAATTATTACAATTAATTATTTTGGCAACAAATGAGAAACTTTTAAAATTAGCAGTTTCCAGAATCAAGACTGGAGGTAGAGATAGAGCACTATTCAAGAATTGGAAAGTGTTCAAAAGAAGGCAACAGGGATTCAGGTTACCTTTGCACAAAGATGGACTTTTAAATAGAAGAATATAAAATAATGATATCTAATTTGTGGTGACTATTCAAGAATTGGAAAGTGTTCAAAAGAAGGCAACAGGGATTCAGGTTAGCTTTGCACAAAGATGGACTTTTAAATAGAAGAATATAAAATAATGATATCTAATTTGTGGTGTTAAAAAGTAATTTGACAGAACCAAAATGCTGGACAACAAAAGAACTTTGGCAAAGTATGGGGTGGGAGGAAGTGATCAGAGTCAAGTGATCAGAGTCATGTAGATAAAGAGTGTAAAGATGTTAGTTTCAGACTAGGTAAATATATATGTTAACATTTCTAAGG
>NW_007729129.1:56045-56862 GCF_000696425.1 Galeopterus variegatus
ATAAAGAGTGTAAAGATGTTAGTTTCAGACTAGGTAAATATATATGTTAACATTTCTAAGGGAGCACTAAAAAGATGAGCAATTTAAAATTTTCAAAATTAATAGGGAGAAAAAAGTCTTTGGGAGGGAAAAAAAAAGTATTCCAAAAGAAGAAAAGATAGGTAAGACAAAAACAAGAAACAAAAAGAGAACAAATAAAAACCTCAAAATAACTGATAGATATGAATCCAAATATAACAATAGACAACATTAGTAAAGTCATCACAGTAAAAGTTGCAGTAAATGAAATAGCAAATGTCCATGAAACCAGATATTTTGTAGAAGAACAAATTTTGGGACTTTACAAAGTATCAATACTTAATTATAAAGCAATGGTAATTAAGACAATATGGGTGTTGAAGTAGCACTCATGTAGACAAAGTTGAACAGAGAGCTCAGAAACACATATACACAGACTTGAAACATGAGAGGGCATTATAAATTACTGGGAAAAAATAAACTATTCAAAAAACAGTGCTGAGATCATTGGTTCTTTACGTGAATTGCAGAAGAATTAAGATCTTATAAGTGAAAGGTCATATACAAAATGGGAAATGAAAATGGAAACATTACAGCTTATTCCACAGAAGTACAAGGAATCATTGGAGACTATTATGAACAACTATATGCCAACAAATTTGAAAATCTAAAGAAATGGGTAAGTTTCTGGACACATACACCCTACCAAGACTGAACTAAGAAGAAATAGAAAACCTGAACAGATCAATAATGAGTAACAAGATCGAATCAGTAATCAACAATTGCCCAACAAAAAAAA
>NW_007729129.1:57689-58437 GCF_000696425.1 Galeopterus variegatus
TATTTAACATAGTATAAAAGTTCTAGCCAGACCAATTATGTAAGAGAAAGGAAGAAAGGGCATCCAAATTGGAAAAGAGGAAGTCAAATTGTCCATTTGCTGATGACATTATCTTATACATAGAAAAACCTAAGGACTCCACCAAAAAACTCTTAGACCTGATAAATTCAGGAAAGTTTTAGGATATAAAATCAATATTAAAAGACAGTAGAGTTACTATACACCAACAACCACCAAGCAGAAAAAGAAGCAAACTGATTTACCCCAAAATATAAAATACCTACAAGTAAATCTAGCCAAGGAGGTGAAAGATCTCTACAATGAAAACTGTAAAACACTGATGAAAGAAATTAAAGAGGACACACANAAAAAAAAGTCCAGGACCAGATGGCTTCACTGCTGAATTCTATCAAACTTTTAAAGAAGATTTAATACCAATTTCTCTCAAACTCTTCCAGAAAATCAATGCAGAGGGTATTCTCTCAAACTCATTCTATAAGGCCAGCATTACCCTGATACCAAAACCAGACAATGACACAAGAACAACAGCAACAAAAAATTATGAGTCATAATCCTTCATGAACTTGGATGCAAAAATTCTCAACAAAGTACTAGCAAACAGAATCCAACAGTACATCGAAAAGATTACATTCCATGATCAAGTGGGATTCATCCAAGGGGTGCATAGATGGTTCAACATACACAAGTCAATAAATGTGATACACCACATCAACAAAATCAAAGACAA
>NW_007729129.1:58978-75046 GCF_000696425.1 Galeopterus variegatus
TGAAAGATCTCTACAATGAAAACTGTAAAACACTGATGAAAGAAATTAAAGAGGACACACACAAAAATGGAAAGATATTCCATGCTCACGGATTGGTAGAATTAATGTTGTGAAAATGTCCATGCTACCAAAGTAATCTACAGAATCAACACAATCCCTATCAAATTACCAATGACTGTCTTCACAGAACAGAAAAAGAAATTCTAACATTGATATGGGACAACAAAAGATCTCAAATAGCCAAAGTAATCCAAAGCAAAAGGATATAGTGGGAGGCATTAAACTATCTGACTTCAAAATATACTACACAAAGTTATAGTAACCAAAACAGGATGGTACTGGCATAAAAACAGACACTTGGACAACAGAATAGAATAGAAAGCCCAGAAATAAATCCACATACTTACAGCCAATTGATCTTTGATAAAGGTGCTAAAAACACACACTGGTGAAGGGACAGCCTCTTGAATAAATGGTGCTGGGAAAACTGGATATTCATGTGTAGAAGGATGAAACTAGACCCCCTATCTCTTACCATATACAAAAATCAGCTAAAAATATATTAAAGACTTCAACATAAGACCTGAAACTATAAAACTTCTAGAAGAAAACATAGGGGAAGTGCATCAGGACATAGGGCTAGGCAAAGATTTTATGAATAAGAGCTCAAAAGTGCAGGAAACAAAAGCAAAAATAAACAAACAGCATTATACTAAAAAGCTTCTGCACAGCAAAGGAAACAATCAACAGAGCAAAGAGACAACCTACAAAATGGGAGAAAATATTTGCAAACTATGCATCCTACTAGGGGCTGATTTCCAGAATATGCAAGGAACTCAAACAACTCAATTTAAAAATGGGCAAGAGAGCTCAATTAACATTTCTCAAATAAAGACATACAAATGACTAACAGGTATACGAAAAAATGCTCAACATCACTAATCACCAGGGAAATGCAAATTGAAACCACAATGAGACTTATACCAGCTCTTATTGAATAGACGTAAAATAGCAAATGCTGGTGGAGATGTGGAGAGAGGGAAGCCCTGACACGTTGTTGGTGGGACTGTAAATTAGTACACCTATTTGGAAAACAATATTGAGTTTTCTCAAACAACTACAGATAGAACTACCATATGACCCTTCAATCCCACTACTGGGTATATACCCAAAGGAATGCAAATCATCATGTCAAAGGGATACCTGCACCCCCATGTTTATTGCACTTCTATTTACAATAGCCAAGATATGGAACCAACCTAAATGTCCATCAACAGATGATTGAATAAAGAAAATGTGGTACATATACACTACTCAGTCATATAAAAAGAATGAAATTCTGCCATTCACAGCAACATGGATGAGATTGGAGAAAATTACGTTAGTGAAATAAGCCAGGCACAGAAAGAGAAATACTGCTTGTTCTCATATGTGGGAGCTAAAAAAAAAAAAAGAGAGAGAGAGAGAACAAAACAAAACAAACAAAACCAAATAACTATAATAAGTTGAATTGTTAAAATGAAAGAGAACTATGGTTACTAGAGGCAGGAAAGGGGAGGGGGAGGAGAGATAGCGAAAGGCTGATTAATGGACACAAAAGGAAAGTGAGATAGGAAAAATAAGTCCTACTGGTGCACAGTCGATCCAGAAATCTATAATCAATAATGTATTACTGCATGTAATCAAACCACCACGAGAGAGGATATCAAATGTGCACATCACAAAGCAATGATTAAGTTTTGCAATGATGAATAGGCTAATTACCCTGAGTAGATCAGCACACATTGTTTACATGTATTGAAATATAACTTTTTATCCCATAAATACATACAATCAATATGTTTCAATAAAATATTTTTTAAAAACTGAAAGGCTGCACTTTAATCAATTTAAATATAGGAGAATATATCTAAAACCTCATAATGGAAACAGTATTAACTATGAAGTTCGTATTCATTTTTCATTTCTGCCATAATTAACCATAAATTTTGTTACTTAAGACAACAGCCATTTTTATCTCAAAGTACAAAAGTTTGAGTCCTCTATTTAGATTCTCACAAGGCTGATATCAAGGTGTTGGCAGGGCTGCATTTCTTTCCAGAAGCTCTGGGGATGAATCCTCTTCCAAACTCATTCAAGTTGTTGGCAGAATATAGTTGTTTTTTTTAACTTTGTAGGACTGAGGTCCCTACTTCTTTGCTGGTTGTTAGCCAAAGGTTGTTCTTTGCTCCTAGAAGTTGTGTTACATATATTTTCATGCTTTCCATGTGAAAACCTTCAGCGATGGCAGATTGAGACCCTGTTTATGACACTTCAAATCTCTCACTTCCCCTTTGGCTCCATCTCTCTGATTCCAGTTGGAGAAAGGTCTCTGCTTTTAAAGACTCATGTGATTAGATTGGGTCTACCTGAACAATACAGCATACACTACCTATCTTAAGATCAATAACTTTAAATTCATCTTCAAAGTCTCTTTTGCCATGTAATGTAACATACTCACAAGTTTCAGGGATTAGGACATGGATAACGTGGGGGCCCATAATTAAATTAAAAATAACGTATAAATAGTATGCATAGACATAACTATTTTTTTAATCAAGGAAATTATCAACAAAGGCAGCAGAACAGTAATTACCCTTGAAGGGAAGTGTGGAGAATGCAATCAGAGAATACACAGGGAGGATAAAGGTATTTGTAATAGTCCATTTCTTAAACTGCATGAGGAACCATGAATGTTTATTTAGTTATTAGTCTTCTTTAAATTTTAGATATACATTATATACACAACATGTGTCATAAGTTCCCAGCAAACTTTCAATGTTTAAAAACACAAAAATTTGAATATGAAATTCTTCAAAAAATTTAATAACCTGAATTCTTTCTTTACTCATGAATTTGTGAGTAGAGCCATAGATGAGAACAAATCAAGGAAGAGAAACAAGAAATGTGGGAGATGGAAGAATTGACAGAGTAAGGAAGGCCAAAACCCAAAATGTCTATCTCACAATTTGGGGACATTGAGGTAGTTAAAATTGATTCTTTCCTCTCCTTCCAGAGAGCAATCAGAAAATGGAGTTCAAAGGGGAGGGAAATCCAAATGACCTATAGACATCTGCCTCATTTCCTGAATTGAGTGCCACAGAAATGAGGTCTCTAGGTGTCTGGAGTCAAGTGAGATAAGATTAATACATGAGTAGTGTCCTGAATAGGTGCTAGAAAAACAAAGAAACAAAAAAAAACGAGAGAAAGAGAAATTTTACTTACTTTTCCACTTGCCTGGGACTCTGATGGGAAATGCTTTTGCTTTGGATACTTTGAGAATTACTTTGGTGATACCTCTGGAAAACTGCCATAGGTTTCCCCAATCTGCCCTACCATCTTCATACCAACTCAGTAGCATTGTATCCTAGTATGGAAAAGAAAGCACTGACCATGCTCTAGACAGCATATAGTGAATTACGGTAATCCAGGCTTTTCCCAAAGGATTTATATCATGGTTAACTCTTAGGCATTACCGTCCTCTTCTGTTATTTGGGTTGATATGTTATAGCAAATAAGTTGAGCTTCTTATTTCCCACAAAAGTTTACATGAACTGACTTGCAGACATTTTTCTAAAAAGAAGTGTTGCAATACTATGTTAACCTATGCTTTCATCAAAAAGAATAAATTGTGACATAAACCACTGCAACGACAATAAATCATTCCACTCCTAGGGGAAGTATTTTCCCTTCAAACCAGTGACAGGAGAAAGCAGAAATGGAACAGTGGCAGGCTTCTCTTTCATCTGTGCTCAAAACTAAGCTATTTACAAGGAAAACTTACTTGGATTCAATTTTCTGGTTAATTTTCTTTGCAACATGTGTAAAAGGAAGAGGAACTCTACTTTAAGTTCATTGTTGAGCAAGTTGGGATTGCTTAATAATTCTGATAACCTAATATTATCTTTAATAGACTTTGAAGCTGTAGACCTGGGAACCAGGGGTAAACGCATCTGGTAACTATAGTCTGTGAAATTCACGAAGTCATCCTGGATGCTTTTAACTCTGGAAATAAGAAATAAAATAAAATACTGTTGACGATTCACATTTTAGTAATGAAATTTACATTATCAAAGTTTTCACATTAAAATGTATTACTAGAAAATTCCAAATAACTCACTCTCGATGTGTTAATAAAGTGTAAAGGGAATACATTATTAAAATGTATTACTAGAAAATTCCAAATAACTCACTCTCGATGTGTTAATAAAGTGTAAACCTCTTCTATCAGTATCTCAGGTACTCCGGCTTTACAGTGAATTGTTCCGTGAATTAGTTCTTTAGGTAATTTAAGGTTTTTTCTTGCCAGGAACTTGAATAATAGAAAGAAAATATTTTTATCCTAAGAAGTTCTTCAAAATCTCCATCTACTATGAATTCACTTTAATCCCCCTTTATCTCTCAGCTAATTTTCTGAAGTTTAACACATTAATTATTAAAAGAAAATATTATTCAGCAAGAAAACCAACTGTTACATCCCATGCTAATTGAAATGAATAGCTCAGTTTCATAGGTGACTCATGACATAAACAATTGGAATTTAATAAACTTTATGATCCATGGGAACACCTGCCAACTCAGTAATGTTGTATCTAGCATATAGTCACACACACATACATGTAGATATCCAAGACAATGGGAGTGCACCTTTTAAAAGAAACCTCTCAACAGTTAAAAGTGTAAATGATTGCTAATTTACCTTCTCCAACTGTGCCCAGTTATCCAATTTGACTTTTATAGAAGTTCCATTTTCAAAGGATGATAATTTAAGGTCCCAGGGGTAATATATACAAAATATTTCTGCGATCAAGAAGCCATTTGAAAAATCCCTAATACATAATAATAAGGAAATGAAATAAAATGTGGTTAATTATACAGTTTGTGTCATTTTATAATTAACATCTATCTAATATTCCATACTGACAAAGTATCTCGTAAAATTCGTTTTATTGAATCATTGCTCCAAGAACCTACTATGGAATAGTATTTTGCTAAGATTATGTACACATCAAAGGCTTTAGTGTTCTTTTTATGAACCCAAACTATTAATTTGAATTGAATCTGCATTTTAACAAGATCCCCAGATGATTCATGTGCACATTAAAAATTTCAGATGCATCTTTGTAAGGAATACCAAATAACGAAATTAATTAACTGGTGTCCTTCCTGCAAAAGATTCATAGTTTTACTTTTTATGATACTTAGTTTGCATTCCCAGAGCAAATATTAACTGCCAGTTACGTTCAGGGTGGCTATAGTTAAACGGCAAATTTTCAAAATCACTGATAACTCTCAAACTAGATGCTATCTCTAAAGGAGGATAAACTGATCTTCAGAAGTATGAACGCTTAACGTTCCTGAAGAAAAAGCCTTGACTATTTTCATATTTTTGTCGTCCCCAAAGCATTCTATATTAGCTTACGTCTACATTTTAATGATTAATTGAATAAAGAAATGAATAAAATGCTTCATCCTATTTTTTTTAAGCTTCGCTTAAACGTGTTTTCGTGTGTCTGCGTGTGTGGTGGGGGGTAGAAGCCACGTCAGGTAGGCAACCCGAGGCCTGGCAGGCGGCAGAACTGAGGTGGGCGCGGATCCCCAGGCCGCTCGGACTCGGTGCGCCCACCTAGGGGGCCTGGGCCGGGCTTGCTCCAGCACCTGCTGACGTTCCTGGGGAAGAAGCTGAGATCCAGGCTCTGGAGCCAGCGCAGAACGGAACGAGATAGGCGGGAGCTCTTCGGCAGATGCGGATAGATTACACACTTCTTAGGCTTCCCTCGGATGGGAGCTGCTGGCGGCTGTGGCGAAAGTGACGGTGACTTGGCGAGGGCTGCCGCCGGCAGTGTCAAACACCCTCTTCCCAGGCCGGCGGCTGCCATGTCGCTTTCTGAGTTTCTATGGCAACAGCAGCGGTGGGCGGGGCCTTGATGAGAGCGGGGCGGGGCCTCGTGGATTGGAGCGTGGCCTCGTGGGTTGGGGCGGGGCCGCGCAGGCGCCTTTGAGGCCGCTGCCCGTGGCCTCCCCACTGCCGTCGTCTTGGCGCCCAAGGCTCTGAGCTGGGGGGACATGAATCCCTGGTCCCATTGGGCCTTCACGCGGTGTGGGGAGCTTGTTGGGCGGGGCTTTCAATTTCAGTTGGCCTCACTCTTAACTGGTTCAGAAGTATTATTTCCTGGCTCACAAGTTTTGTGTTTTTAAATATTGTGGGGTTTCTGCCCCAGCAAAGGCCTATTTTCAATCAAGCATTTTGGAGAACTCTATGAGAACGCTGGTGAGGTCAGGGACAGTTTGTGTTTGAGGATTGGAAGAGATGGGTTTTTTCCTTCAAACTGTCAAGGAAAAAACATCTTCGGTTTCTGCCCCAGCAAAGGCCTATTTTCAATCAAGCATTTTGGAGAACTCTATGAGAACGCTGGTGAGGTCAGGGACAGTCTGTGTTTGAGGATTGGAAGAGATGGGTTTTTTCCTTCAAACTGTCAAGGAAAAAACATCTTCAAAATCGAGGTGAATGTTTGTCTACAAAATCTAACATACATATTTCCTTAATTATTACATTATTCCTTCATTAAAATTACATAGTATTTAAAAACCCTGTAGGTTAGATTTTCACACTTCACCAAGATGACCTAGTCTGCATGATTCATTCATTAATTCAACAAATATTTACTGCGTTCCTTCTATGTGCCATGCACTGATCTAGTCACTTGGGACCTATGAGTGAACAGTGCAGAAAAAAAAGATTACAGACTGGGCACAGGTAATTATAAATTAAATATTTACACAAGCAAAATTATTAACAGCAAAAAGAAAAATCACTTCATGTGGAATGTGGCTACACGTTATGCAAGATAAAATATGGGATGGATCTTGACAGTGGTGCTATATAATATTTTGTTGATTGTTTATTCATATATATGTGTATTAATAAAGTAAACCAATGTGACCTGTATATGGTTAAAAAAAAAACATGAAGCTATACAAGTGTTCTCTCTTTGCCCAATTTTTTCGTGATTCATTCATTCTATGAACATTTGTTAAGGAACTATCCTGTGCTATGCACTAGATCTTCACCATCCAATATGGTTGTCACTAGCTGCATGTGATTTAAAGTTAAATTTAAATACATTTAAAAAAAAATAAATTCAGTAACACTGGCTGCATTTCAAACCGCTCAATAGCCACAAGTGGCTATGGCTGCCATACTGGGTAGCACAAATACAGCACTTTTCCATCACTGCAAAAACTTACGTTGCACAGCTGTGCACTATATTATTTATAAGAGATACAATGATATAAATATTAGTGAAAATATCACATATACTGAAAAGCTCTGCCATCTCAAGTGTTACCACCAGGAAGGAAGCAAATATTTGGCCTGGGAAAGTCTAGGAAGTCCTCTCAGGAGGTGACCTTTGATTTGTATCTTACAAATTAGTATTTTAAACTGGTTAAGACACAGGCTTTGGAAGACTGTTCTGTCTTTTATTAGCTATGTGACTTTGTGCAAGTTATTTAACCATTTTTATTTGTAAGATAGGGAAATAAGTATGATAAACATCACAGGGTAGTCGTGAGGATTAAATAAACAAGTTAAATGTGTAAAAAGCCTAGAATAATGTGCAACACAGTGTGCTCAGTAAGTATAAGTTATTCTTTCTAAGATAATCATGGAAATCTGTTGGATGAAAAAGGAGATGGCAGTTCCACCAGAATGACTAATGTGAGCAAAGGCAAAGAGTGGGAGGGTTTTTTTAAAAAATGAGTTTTAGGAAATAACTAATAACCCATTAGGGTTAAAGAAAGTGTTTAGGCATTAGCATGAGAACTAACCCAAGATGTGGCTGATAATGGCTAGAGAGGTAGGTTAGAGCTATAAATTGGTAAAAAATGAGTTTTAGGAAATAACTAATAACCCATTTGAGAACTAACCCAAGATGTGGCTGATAATGGCTAGAGAGGTAGGTTAGAGCTATAAATTGGGACTTAATTGTGAACAGTCTTGCTAAGGAGTTAAAACTTTTTCCTGTAATAAATTGTTAAGTAAATAAGTCTTTGTTGCAAACACACTCGTCTATGCTCTGTGATGCTGGAGTTGGAATTCTGCAATGTGATTTCTCCTTAGCTAAGTATGTGGTAAATTCTGCCAACAGGGAGAACTAGAGAGAGACCAGGAGGCAAAAGGTAGGGAGAAGGGATTTGCTGTTTTCTCCTTGGGTTGCTGTTCTTATCTGTGTCACCACAGCAACAAAGCTTCACCTGGAGGTGGCAGTTGGTTCCAGTCTCCAAATTTTTTTTTGCACTCCTGGAGCAAGTTTCATCATACACCCTCAGAGGTTTTAGCAACCACTGAGAAGCGCTGAGACCCAGATTCTGCTCTGGGACCACTCCCCTGAGCTCTTGACGTATCAGTACCAGTTCGTGTACACCCTCTCCTAGTAAATCTGTCTTAGGGCTTTTCCTCCAAGTCCTCTGTTCTAAAAATCCTAACTTCTTCCCTAGGGGAGGTAATTGCTTCCTGAAGTGTCTATTTCTGTGTTAATTTGATAGTTCCATTTTAGTTTTCTGTTCTTCAGCCTCTGTTTTACCAGTTCTTATATAAAATTCTTGTTGTTGAACATATGGAGTTACTTCTGTTTTCCTGACTGGATGCTGAATGATGCATTGCTTGGTACCTAGAGTGAGTTTTTTTCTATCACTAGCTCACCTACATCTTCCTAAGGCATCTAAGGAACTTCCTTCTTCCCGTTCATCAGGTGCGTTTGCATGATATCATCAATACAGTGCACTAGTGTGATGTTCTGTTAGATGTTAAGACAATGAAAAATCTCTGCCACTCTTGTGGAAGAAAGTAAGAAAATTGATTTGACCTGAGGCCAGATCATGAATGTGTACTATTGATCCTGCTAGATAAAAGCAAACTGTTTTTGTTGGTTATTGCATATTGTTATAGAAGGGGGAAAGTAATTTCCAGATCAATGGAAGAATAATTTGCTAGGGACTGTGGTGATTTATTCCAGTAAAGATACTTCAAATAGAAAACAGCTATAATTGAAGTTACCATCTGATTAAGTTTGCAATAATCCATAGTCATTTTCTAAGACGCATCCAAATTCTGAATAAGCCATCAAAGTCATTATTGGTCTATTGCCTTAGCTCCTCCTTTCTCCCGCTTTGGAGTGTGCTGGCTGCAGAAAGCAGGCATCGACTGTGTTCTGTGCCAGTAGACGCCCTTGTGCTGCTCTGGAGGAGGCTGGCCCCAGTCTAGTTTTACTCACGGGTATGTGGATACATCTTCCTTTTTCTGGAATCTAGTTAGAAGGTTTACTTTGCCTTTAAACTGAATGATATCTTCCAGTATAGACTGTACCCATATTGAGATGATATTTTGACTTCCATCTACATGCCTTTATTTTGTTTTTCAGTTTGATCAGAATTTGGGCAGGAACAAGTACTACTATTCTTGGGTTGCTCCAAAATCCCAATATTTTTAAAGATGGAAAAGAATATTTAAAACAAGAAAGAGATTAAGAAAATGCAGAATAAAATTCACACATTTCTTTTAGCATGTAAGTCTGATGCTTGTCATAAATACTGATAATTTCTTTCTAGATACCAAAATATAGTATTTTATACTGTAAATATTTATTTATTGAATTCTAACATAAATCTTTTATCTCTATTTGTGATCTATACATCAATAGTACATGAACCATAAATTTCTTAAAAATTTGAGAGTTCTAATGATTGTTTATAAAAAAGTTTTTTATGCTATGACATAATCACAATTTAAAATTCATTAAGATCTGCTAGTTTCATCACCTTGCCAAAGGTAGACTTCTACTAACAAGAAAGCGAGTTTTGATGTAAAATCATGAAAAATATGTTATACAATATTAATCTGAAGGTACATGTATTAGTCCATTTCCATTTCTTATAACAAAGTACCTGATGCTGGTTGATTTATAAAGAAAAATGAAATTTATTTCTTACAGTTTCTGAGGCTGAGAAGTCCAAAGTCCATCCAGTTGTGGTGACAATGACCCAGTGGTCTCACATTGCAAGATGGTGGAAGCAGAGAGAACAGAGAGAAAGACAGACTCTCCTCTTCTTTTTAGGCCCTTAGAACCAAACGCTTGACCACCATTTTTAATCCTTTCACTACTGCACGGTCCTACAATCCAATCACCTCTTCAAGGCCCCACTTTCAATTACCATATTAGGATTTCCCACCCTCTTAACAGTCACAGTTGGGTCTATGTTTCCAAAATGTAAAACTTGGGGGATACAATTCAAGCTTCAGGGAGTTTGGGAGGGACATAATCCAATCCACTACAGTACATGAAGTTTAATACTTAATAGACTATTATAGAGAAGTGGAGGACTTTGGAGGTGTCCTAGCCTAGTTGGTCCTATTCTAGAGTCACTCATCCCTAAAGACACTTGAAGGGAGTAATGGTTGGTTGGTGGTGTTTGTCCTTAACCTATTTTCACTATTTCAAAATGCAAAGGTGTGTGGTTATCACAAGGGTTACAAGTGCTGTTGCTGAGTAAGATGCAAGAACTTAACTGTACAATGAAAGCTACACAGAGTAATCAAATGTACATAGCATTAGTCCCAGAAGGAAACAAAACCTTCCCCATCCTTCAAGTTCATGGGAGACGTACCCAACAAACAACTCAGTAATTACCTGATTACGATGAGGAGCCCATCACATGTTAAAGAATCTCTCTTTGACAGCTCACAAAAGTTTTTTTTAAACCATCCCGTTCTCTTTTGATGTTCTGGAGACTCTGGAAATGTACTTTGTGTCCACCAGGTGCAAGTGATTGATATCAGCACCTGCACTTTCCCTAATGTTTATTGAGAATGGAAGAATCAAAGTCCTGTTTCCCAGGTGTATCATCCTCCTAGCAGGCTCAGTCTCATGCCTAGCTGAGTATACTGCACTCCTACATGAGGCTACTTCAAATTGTTTGTGGAAAAATGGAATTAAAAGATAATACGAATTTTTCCATGAACTTTTTGAAGAACTCTCAAGTACTAAAGATCATAAAGAATTTTACTTAATAAGTAGTATTTGGCTGATTGTCTCTCAAAATATGAAATCTACAGGGGGAACAATAAAAGAGGTAGATAATATAAGATATGAGAATCGCTGACCAAAAGGAAGAAAATGAGCCCTAGAAAGGTAAAGTAGCTTATAAATGCCAAAATCACGGCTGGAACCAAGATATATTAAATTTTACTCCAATTCACTCCCATTATTATGGTTATATACATTTCTCTCCATATAATGATACTTGGGATAATAGCTTGCAAATTGCTTCTTCTTTTTTTTTTTTTAAAGATGACTGGTAAGGGGATCTTAACCCTTGACTTGGTGTTGTCAGCACCACGCTCACCCAGTGAGCAAACCAGCCATCCCTATATGGGATCCAAACCCGTGGCCTTGTTGTTATCAGCACCACACTCTCCCAAGTGAGCCATGGGCCAGCCCCGCAAATTGCTTTTAATAAATTAATAGCTTTACCGCTTGTACAGTGCCTGCTTGTGTGCAATAGGTATTCAATAAGTCTTTGTTGAAAAGTGATTAATTTGGGTTACATTCATTGGTCACAGATGTACATAATAAGCTGTAGTAACAGAGACAGTAACAGAGACAGAGAAGTCTATGCATTTGTCACCATTATGTGGTGGGGAAGGTTAGGATTTAGATAACTATCACCCAGAGCAGTTTACTTGCCTATTACGCAGAAGGTTGAGGTAAGGGATAGCACTGTCAAGAAATCTGAAGAGCATGAATTTTTTTCCCTAGATGCAAATTTTAAAAAGCCCGCCAAAGTTTAATGGAGGCTGACAGATGACACAGGACTCCTGGATTTATAACTCACAGCATAGGAAGCAACAAGATCTCTGTCTTCATGACAATTTTTGTCCCCCAAGTGTCTCAGGATAATGTGAAGTGGCCCAGGTGGAAGCTTTGCATACAGTGGGTTTACATCACAGCTGAGGAATCCTAAGTTTAGGAAACCCCAGTCTTTTATAATGGGCTGCAATAAAACTAGATCAATCTTTGTCCTGGAGAGAGACATTGTCATTATTATACTGGTCAGCAAGCAAACCTGCACCCTGCTCTGAGGGAAGATATTATGTCTCCTAACGCTGTTCACTATATAAACATATTTGAAAAGATTACCTGGAACAAAAGCCGTCAGTGCTTCTGTTCAAAAGATGTGCAGAAATACAAAAGACCCATAGTATGGGGGTATTTCAAAAATTCTGGAAATATTTGTATTATCTTTCAATTCTATTTTTCCATGAACTTTTTGAAGTACCCATGTACATGGGTCTACCAACAAGCACCACCAAGTAAATTTCCATTTTCTGATCTCTGCAATCCATTTTGGTTGCAGCATTGAACTACCTTTGCCTTCATCTATATTTAGCTTAACTTCTTGAGTCTCATCCTAGAGCTATGTAATATTTTGTAATTGTCACTGAACTGTGGATTTTCAGAAGTATATGTACTGAGATGCTCTGGTCCAGTTTCTAAAGCACTCATGAAGAGGAAAACAATTTAACACATATACTACCTCTGAACAATTTTTCTAAGTTGAAAGGCATAGCCATAGCCATAAGAATGCAATAAACTAAACATATGAAATGGAATTATTGTTTATATTTAAGTAAACACAGCTATAAAATTAAGAATACATGCACTACCTAAATTGCTATTTAAATATTTTATATTACAATATTGGTATCAACTACTTAAAAAATGAATATAATATTTAATCATTTAGTTAAATCTTTTCATATCTCAGATGTTAAACTTCGTTTTGGCTAATTTTGAAGCTAAGTAAGGATTGGAGAGAGTCTTTGTTGTTTATTTCCCCTCAGTGTGATTTACTGTCATAATTCAGGCCAGATGCATATTAGAAGTATTTTCCTCAACCGTGTATTAAAAATGTATTTGGCAACTTCATGTCTCCATCTGCATAGATGAAACTGTGGAGAATGTTCACTAATGTAATTGTAATTACAGCTAATGTTCAAGTCTGTTACAATTGATAATAACTATAATGAGCTATAGCCATCACTTTACAAATGAAAACTCCAGGAACAGATTCTCTTTCTCCCTCCGTAAAGACACAGAGACTTAAAATCAAACCTTTCTGATTACACTGTGAGTTTGTATAGGATGAATCAAAGACTTAAAGTGACAGACAATGTGTAAAGCCATTGGATCTCGTACTATGATTGTTGAAGGTTAAAACATAAGGAAATTAATTTATTAGTCAAGGCAAGTAATCATAACTACACCACTCAAAGTCAAAAATCTTGGTGGCTGAGCATATCAAAGGTTTATTTCTTGCTGACATTGTCTACAGAGGGTCAGTGGGGTGAGGGGTGGTTTCTTTATGCAGGGATCTAGGCTGGTGCAGATGGTGCTGCCTAGAACACATGGCCTCTAAGGCTGCTGTGGCAAAGGAAGAGAGAGATGGAAGGTACACACTGCTGCTTAGGTCTCTTAGGCTGCAAGTGACATGTCACTTCTGCCCATGCCCATCATGTAGTTTCATCCTACCTGCATAGGAGTCTTAGAAAAGCAGAGAAGCACATAGAATATTTACTGAACATATGCATTAGTCATCTCTGCTGTGATAAGAAATGAAGCCACATGAGTGACTTTTTGAAAAGGGCCTGATCCTCTGTGATGTGCGTAATTTGTGGAGATTAGAGAAGAAAGACTTCACATAGCTTTTCCCTACAAATTCAGCCATAGACTCAGTTTAGGGGATTCTAGATAGGAAATGGTCTCAAAGATTTTATCGGTTAGTAACTGCATTTCTTTATACTTTCCCCCCTTTTCTTCTTGATTTGTTAACTGGAAGTTTGACCTTATATAACTGGAAGAATAAAGGTGTTAAAGTGGAAATATTTCTTGCTAGTGGGAAGATAGCTCTCCTATCTTCAGTCAATGTCACCAATAGCAGACTTTAAATATCCCAGACAGAATTGTAGGAGGTCCCTCCCAATTCTTTATGAGAAAAAGCAGGAACTGAGAAGTGAGAAGAAATGAGATGGAAATGCTCATAACACTTGAGTATGAAGTATCTATCTCTTACTGGTTATCCATTGTTGTGTAACAGAAACATTCCAAAACTTAGTGGCTGAATTACTTAACAAGTTTATTTTCTTACGTTGATGTGGAGCAGCACTGGGGCTGGGCTCAAGCAGTTCTGCTGGGACTGTTTGTTGTTGCTCATGTGGCTTCAGTTCTCTGGCTGCTGGACCTGGGCTGTCAGGTGGTCTCACTCATATGCTTGGCAATGGTGCTGGCTGTTGCTGGGCTTCTGTCTCCACATTGATTCATCCTTAAGGAGGCTAGTCCACGCTTTTTCATAGGGTGGTTCAAGCTTCCAAGAGAACAATAGCAGAAGCTGCAAGGTCTCTTGAGACCTAGGCTCAAAATTAACCCAACATCACTTCTACTGTGTTTGTTAGTCACAGAAAGAAACAGAACAAGTCCAAATTCAAGAGATGGGGAAATAGACTCCTCCTCTTGATGGGAAGAGAGGAAAAGTCATGTTACAAAGGTCTGTGCATAAGGATGGGAGAAATTACTGTGGACTTTTTGCAAACAATCTACTCCATTTCACTCATGCTCTTGGGTCTTAATCAAATATAATTTGGTTTGGTGCAGGTAATTTTCCCACAAAGGATTCAAGAGAATAGAGAAGTTACATTCACAAGGAGAAAAATAAATGCAGCTTTCTGCCTGTGAGTACGGTTGACTCCCTCTAGACTTTCCACTACCAGATTAGTGTGAAGAAATTATCTGAAAAATTTCCATCTGACTTAACCAAAGAGATTATCCATCCCCTCTAGATGAACAGTTGCACAACAAAATAGAACTGGCTACATAATTTGCAAGGTACAGTGCAAAATGAAATGTGGGGTGGGACTCATGGTTCAAAAATTAAGACTTTTGAGATCATAGAAGATCATTCAAGCAAGTGTGTGGCCCCTCTAAGTGGAGGGCCTTACAGCAGAGAGCAGCACAGTGTTATGAAAGAAGCATGTATGGGCGTTTTGATCACATAATTCTTCCTATTCATACACAACTCAAGAAGAAACTTCGTGAGATTCTTTTCAATACCTTCATTTTTTTTTTTTAAGGACAGTGTAACTGAAAAGATAAAATTGCTGCCTGCCATTCCCCCAGACTGAGACCATTTGGCTGAGAATTAAATTGAGTTCTTCCTTAGAAGGAGTCATGTCTTATCTAAGGCAACATGTCATTATGCACATAATGGATATGATTCTGCATAATAATGTGAAATGCTGACTTCACTTTGAAAGGGATGCCTCAAAAATTATGAGGTAGTTAGGAAAATATTTTCTCTCCTTTTTATATTTTTGAATCGTACTGTCCCTGAGAATTAATGTTTGTCCTTCAACAGTGTAGAAGTGTGTGTGCATGTGTGTGTGTGTGTGTGTAACAGTTACCTCTTGGGCAATAGAGAAAATGTACAAGAATGTGTGCGCTTCACACTGGCAGGGAGATCACAAGCCAGATTAGCTTTTGAAAGCCTAAGTCCACCCCAGTCTCTGTTGCTGGACTGGCTTCATGAGGCTGCAAACGCAAACTGAGCCGTCCTGTGAGGCCCCACACCTAGAGGGCTCTGTGCTCGGGACAGTTGTGTTGTTCCTGTTCCGCTGTAACACTGTGAATCCAACCTTCCCTTAACACCCATCTGTGGACCCTGAATATGTCTTCAGGTGTTTGCATGTCAGAGAAATTATGTCTGTTATAATGAGGTCACTGAGGGATTATTCTCCATCAGTGGTTCTCAGTGGGGCAATTTTGCCCCCAGAGGACATTTGGCAATGTCTGGACACATCTTGTTTGTTACAACTTGGGGGGTGGGAGGGAGGCAGGGTGCTGACATCTAGTGGGTAAAGGCTAAAGATGTTCCTGGACATCCTACAAATGTGCAAGACAGCCTCTCAAAACAAGAATC
>NW_007729129.1:75544-78291 GCF_000696425.1 Galeopterus variegatus
AAAGTTATAATTGTGCACCTGGCTTTGCAAACCTCATGAATATTTTACTAGAAAGTAAACTCTGTTGCAACAAGATAAAGTAGTTATAATGAGTGGACTTTAAAAGTAAGTTACTCTGTTCAACTATAAAGGGCACTGAAAACACTCTTCCTTCTCCTTCAATTCTGAAACAATTCTGACATAAGGCAAAAAGATAAGGCAGTTGGAAAGAATTCAAGTCTATTACTAATGAAGTTGTTATTTGAGAATGTGACATATGTGTATGGGCATGGGTATTCCTAAAACTGAACTCCAGGATTAGAATGAAGTGTCTTCGGGCCGGCCCGGTAGCGCACTGCTACAGTGCGCTGCTTGGGAGTGCGGTGGCGCTCCCACCGAGGGTTCGGATCCCACATACTGAGCTGGCTGAGCGAGGTGTGGGCGCAGCACCGAGGGTTGCGATCCCGTTGCCGGTCCCAGTCCGGTACGGGCACGACACTGAGGGTTGCGATCCATTGCCGGACATGAGAAAAGACAAAAAGGAAAAAAAAAAAAAGAATGAAGTGTCTTCAATCACAGGCTTGCTGGACCTGACCAGGGGTAGAATCTGCTGCTGTAAAATGTACGGTATAGAGAAGCAAACCGAGTGTTTGCTCCCTGTGGGTAGCTGTGGGGAAAATAGGATAATTTAGTCAGGCTCCCTTGGCTCAGGTCTGGCTGGGAGGTGGAGCAGCACATTTCCTGTAAACAAGTTGTGTGTGGGTGGAGTTGGTGTACATGTGCACCCATGTACTTTTTTAGTTTGTTCCTATTGTGTGTTCTGCAGTTTGTGAAGCAGAAGCTGGCCAGTAGAGCTCAGGTCTAAAATAGAGCATGTTTACTCTGCTGGCAGCTGCTCAGTTTCAGTTTGTCTTTGGACTTTGCTGGTAGCAGGGGAGTTTCTGAGTTTTTCTGTGGACTGCCTAGCTCATAGTGTGGTGTGTGATGAGTAAAGATTATTCCTTCTTCAACCAAGGCTCCAAGGACCTTTTCGCTGGTTACCTAGCTCATAGACCTGTGTGTGGAGGGTTTGTGAATGGGCTTGAGGGGTGTGCGAGCTCCAGACCCAGCCCTACCTCTACAGTAGCTCAGTTCAGATTAGGAGAGGAAGGGGCTATGCATGCTCAGCTCTCCTACTGGCTTAACCAGTCCCATTCCATCGTCCCTTATCATGGGGGGTGGGGGTAGGGGGTGTCACTGCAGGTGGCAGGTGGAGGATGGCAACTGGGGGAGTAAGGACAGAGCCTAGGAGTTCTTTGCTAATGGAGTGCCCTCCATATGGAGAATACAAAACATGGAGAAATGGGAGACACCATCCAGCCCACCTTGAAAACATGATCAGTGCCAGTGGGGAAAGGGGACCAACGGTGATCAAGCCCCTTCTTCTTATAGTGACAGTGGAGGAGAGTGGGGTCAGGGACAGGAAACTACAAGATGATTAAATCCTTGCCAGATGGAACTGCTAAGGTATACACCCTTCACTTTCAATTCCCTCTTGAATAAGAAATGAAGTTAGGAGCCCAAAGGTGACAATTTATATCCAAAACACTAGCATCGTCCACTTTGAGGAAAGAATGAACTCTTAAGAATTCTGAGCACAAGAATGACAGATGGAAAGGTGGAGTCACTGCTTCCTTCTTTTTCCACAGTATACCCCTTCCCCCCAAAAAAACCCAAATATTACTTTTTAAAAGCCCCATGTAGAGAGAGCATCAATTCCATCTTGTTTATGGGTGATGGAGTTTGGATGTGTTGTTCCCTACAAAACTCATGTGGAATTTTGATCTCCAATGCAGCAGTGCTGGAAACTGATTGAGTCATGGGGGCAGATCCCTCATGAATGGATTAGTGCTCTCCCTGGGGTAGGGAGGATTAATGAGTGAGTTCTCGCTCTATTAGTTCCCGTGAGAGCTTGTTGTTTAAAGGACACTGGAACCTCCCCCCTCTCTCTCTTGCTTCCTCTCACCATGTGATCTGCTTCTACCTGCTGGCTCCCTGCCACTTTTCCATCATGAGTAGAAGCAGCCTGAGGCCCATGCCAGACGCAGCTGTCCTAGAATCGTAAGCCAAATAAACCTCTGTTCTTTATAAATTACCCAGTCTCAGGCATTCTGTTATAGCAACACAAAATGGACTAATACAGAAAGTTGGTGCTGAGGAGTGGGGTGTTGCTATACAGATACCTGGAAATGTGGATGCAGCTTTGGAACTGGGTAATGGGCAAAGGTTGGAGGAGTTGGGAGGACTTAGAAGAAGAGAAAAAGATGAGGGAAAATTTGGAAGATTTAAAGATTGGTTAAATGGCTGTGACCAGAATGTCGATAGAGACATGGACAGTGAAGACCATGGGGATGATGAGGTCTCAGATAGAAAAGAGGAACTTATCGGGAATTGGAAAAAAGATCACCCTTGCTACATCATAGCAAGGAATTTGGCTGCATTGTGTCCATGCCCTTGGACTTTGTAGAAGGTGGGACTTAAGAATTGTGAACCAGAGTATCTGGCAGAAGAAATTTCCAAACAGCAAGGCATTAAGGACACCGCATGGTTATTTCTAACAGCCTACACTGAGTTATGGCTGAAAAGGCATGATGTAAAGCCAGAATTTAAAAGGGGAGCAGAGCATAAAGATTTTGAAAATTTGCATCATGGTCATGTAGTGGAAAAGCAGTGAGCATGCAATGGTCCAGCCCAGTGACCATTAGCTAAGAAGATTAGTAAAAAGGAAA